>NW_027649819.1:715000-915148 GCF_965287045.1 Carcharhinus amblyrhynchos | reverse complement strand
TTTTGAAGCTTTATAGAACCTTGGGTTCGGCCCTAAATTTGGAATATCGTGTTCAACTTTCTAGTTGCCACACTACCAGAAGGATGTGGGAGGCTTTGGAGAGACCACAGAAAAGATTTACCAAGATGTTGCCTGGCATAGAGGGCGTTAGCTGTGAGAAGAGGTTGGAAAAACTTGGTTTATTCTCTCTGAAACAATGGAGGTTGATGGCGATCTGATAGAAGTCTACAAGATCATGATGGGCATGGGACAGAGTGGATAGCGAGAAGCTGTTGACCAGTTTTGCAAGAGTCAATTATGAGGAGGCATAGGTTTAAGGTGCGAAGGGCAAGGTTTCCAGGAGAGATACGAGACATTTTTTTTTACACAGAAGTGGTAAGTTCCCAGAGCTCGTTGCCGGGGGGAGGTATTGGAGGCAGATACAATGGCTTTTATGGGCATCTGGCCAAATGCATGAATAGAATGGGAACAGAGGGATATGGTCCTGGAAGGATAGGGGATTTTATTTCAGGCAGGCAGCATGGTCGGTCCAGGCTGGGAGGGCCGAAGAGCCTGTTCCTGTGCTGTAATTTTCTTTATAATATAACCTCTCAAACTGAGACAGACTCTCCAATCAACTAAACTCCTCAAACTGATACAATATTCATTCAGGTCAAGAGGACGAGAATACAAGAGCAGGGATGTACTTCCGAGGCTGTTTAAGGCTCTGGTCAGACTCCATTTGGAGTATTGTGAGCAGCTTTGGGCACGATATCTAAAAAGGATGTACTGGCTTTGGAAAGGGGTCCAGAGGAGATTCACAAGAATGATCCCTGGAATGAGAGTTTGTCATATGAGGAATAGTTTGAGGACTCTGGTTCTGTAATAGTTGAAGTTTAGAGAGATGATGGGGATCTTATTGAAACTTACAGGATACTGCGAGCCTGGATAGAGGTGGACGTGGAGAGGGTATTTCACGAGTAGGAAAAACTAGAACCAGAGGGCACAACCTCAGGCTGAAGGGATGATATTTTAAAACAGAGAGTGGAATAATTTCTTTAGCCGGAGAGTGATGAATCTGTGCAACTCTTTGCTGCAGAAGGCTGTGGAGGCCAGGTCACTGAATGTCTTTAAGACAAAGATAGATAAGTTCTTGATTAATGACAGGATTAGCGGTTATGGGGAAAAAGAAAGAGAATGGGAATGACAAAAATATCAGCCATGATCCAAGTGGCACAGCAGCCACGATGGGCCAAGTGGCTTAATTTTGCTCCTATGTCTTACAGTCTATTGTATCTCCAATCAATATAACCTCTCACACTGAGACACACTCCAATCAATATAACCCCTCAAACTGAGACAGACTCCAATCAATATAACCCCTCAAACTGAGACACACTCCAATCAATATAACCCTTCAAACTGAGACACACTCCAATCAATATAACCCCTCACACTGATACACATTCCAATCAATATAACCCCCCAAACTGAGACAGACTCCAATCAATATAACCCCCCAAAACTGAGACAGACTCCAATCAATATAACCCCCCCAAACTGAGACTCCAATCAATATAACCCCTCACACTGAGACAGACTCCAATCAATATAACCCCTCACACTGAGACAGACCCCAATCAATATAACCCCCCAAACTGAGACAGACTCCAATCAATATAACCCCCCCAAACTGAGACAGACTCCAACCAATATAACCCCTCAAACTGATACAGACTCCAATCAATATAACCCCCCCAAACTGAGACAGACTCCAATCAATATAACCCCTCAAACTGATACACACTCCAATCAATATAACCCCCCTCAAACTGATACAGATTCTAATCAATATAACCCCTCAAACTGATAGTCTCCAAGAAGGCATGTGTCATGCTTGCCTTCCTCAGCCAGGGCATTGAGTTTAAAAACTGGCAAATTATGTTGCAGCTTGATAGAAGCTTAGTTAGGCTACAGTGTTCAATTATGGTCGCTGCATTACCTGAAGGATATGGAGGCTTTGGAGAGGACACCGAAAAGATTTACCAGGGCGTTGCCTGGAAGGTGGACATTAGCTGTGTGGAAAGGTTGGAGAAACTTGGTTTGTTCTTACTGGAATGATGCAGGTTGAGGGGCAACCTGATAAATGTCTACAATATTATGAGGGGCATGGACAGTGGATAGTCAGAAGCTTTTTCCCAGGATGGAAGAGTCAATTACTAGGGGGCACAGGTTTAAGGTGCGAGGGGCAAGGTTTAAAGAAGGCAAGTTTTTTTTTACACAGAGAGTGATGGATACCTGGATGTCGCTGGTGGGGGAGGGAGTGGAAGCAGATACAATGATGACTTTTAAGTGGCATCTGGACAAATACATGAATAGGATGGAACAGAGGATATGGTCCCCAGAAGGGTCAGGGAGATTCGTTTGGACTGGCAGCATGGTCGGTGCAGGTTGGGAGAGCCAAAGGCCTGTTCCTATGCTATAATTTTCTTTGTAATGTAACCCCTCAAACTGATATAACTATCAAGAAATATAACTCCTCAAACTGATACAGACTTCATTCAATTTCACCCCTCAAATTGATAGCCTCCAATCAATATAACCCCTCAAACTGACTCTTTAATCAACATAACCCCTCTCTGATAGAACATCGAACACTATAGCACAAACAGGCCCTTCGGCCCACAAGTTGCACCGATCATATCCATACCTACCAGGCCATAGAACTATCTGCAACTCCTGATCCCATTAAATCCCATGTACTCATCCAGAGGTCTTTTAAAAGACCCCAGCGAGTTCGCCTCTACCACCACCGATCGCAGCCGATTCCACTCACTCACCACCCTCTGAGTGAAAAACTTACCCCGGCATCTCCTCTGTACTTGATCCCCAACACCTTAAACCTGTGTCCTCTCATAGCGACCATTTCAGCCCTGGGAAATAGCCTCCGAGAATCCACCCTATCTATTCCTCTCAACATTTTATAAACCTCTATCAGGTCGCCTCTCAACCTTCATCTCTTCAGGGAGGAGACCTAGCTCCCTCAACCTATCTTCATAAGGCATGCCTCCCAATCCAGGCAACATCCTTGTAAATCTCCTCTGCACCCTCTCAGTAGCTTCCACATCCTTCCTGTAGTGAGGTGACCAGAACTGTGCACAGTACTCCAAGTGAGGTGATGTTAATATGGCTCCAAGTGACGTTGAGAAATTTTATCATTTCTTATATGGCAAGTATTTTGTGCTTCGAACAGACCACAGGCAGTTGACATCAATATTAGGACCATATCCTAAGATAACGTCTATGGCAGCACCTCGATGGCAGTTGGTACTGTCAGCCAACTCATTTTTTTATTAATTCATCTGTGGGGCCAGGGCATCACTGCCTGGCTAGCACTTATTGCCCATTCCCAGTTGCTCTTGTGAGGATGGTAGTGAGCTACCTTGTTGAAATGCTGTGGTCCACAATGCCATTAGAGAGGGAATTCCAGGATTTTGACCCAGACACAGTCAAGGAACTGCAATAAATTTCCAAGTCAGGATGGTACGTGCCTTGGAGAGGAACTTACAGGTTTGTGGTGTTCCAATGTGTCTGCTGCCCTTGTCCTTCTGGATGGAAATGGCTGTGTGTTTGGAAGGTGCTGTCTTAGGAGTTTTGATGAATTGCTGCAGGCATCTTGTAGATGATACACACTGCTACTACTGAGAATCAATGGAGGAGGGAGTGGATGTTTGTAGGTGTAGCGCCAATCAAACAGGCTGCTCCATCCTGGCTTGTGTCAAGCTCCATGAGTGTTGTTGGATCTGCACCCACCCAGACCAGTCAGGAATATTCTATCACACTCCTCACCTGTGCCTTACTGCAGGTGAACAGGCTTTGGGGACTTACTCACTACCTCTAACCTGCTCTTGTCAGCTCTGTTTATCTGGTGATTCCAGTTGAGTATCTGATCAATGGTGATGTTGACAGTGGGGGATTTAGTGACAGTAACACCATGAAATGAGGTACCACTGGCTGACCGGTAACATCCCAACGGCACCAAATCCTCTGTCCGAGTGGACCCACACTGCCGGCCAATCATTTAGCTGGACCGAGCTCCTATTGGCTGCGTTCATCTGACGGACAGTGAAGTGCACCAATGGGGAATGAGGACACTGTGAGGTCCCGCCTACTGAGTGACGCAGCGGAAACGGTTGACCGTCACGTGACGCGGCCGTTAAACTGTTTCTGCGCGCGCTAGACCGAGGTCTGATGTCACGAGCACGTCACCGACATTTCACCAATCGGCGCGCACAAAATCAGCAGCCACCAAGTGCGCGTGCGCCGGCCGGCTCTTCCCCAGCGCGGAGGCGCAGTTCTTTCCCGCTGTCCTTCCGGCGGTTTCCCGGTGGCGGGGAGGTGGAGAGTGTGAGTCAGGGAGGGTAAGAAACTAGATGAAGGAAATGTCTTAACAAACCCGGATGAAATGGGATATCAGAGCACCTTTTTTTTCTGAAATCACATCATCAGCCTGTTTTGTTGATATTCTAATCAATGGTCTCAGTAGTTGTTTCAGCTGAACAGGCAGCTCACTGTCAAATAATTTAGTCGGGTTCCGAAGGAGCAAGATTTTATTTAACGTTGTTGCAAGACCGGGTGTCCAGTGAAATAGGCACATCTTACATCGAGTTCATGCAGGGGTTTTATACTATTTTTACAAGCATATTGATCAATTACACAATACATTGTTCTCCCCTAATTGGTGGTCCCTATCCCATTTATGTGTTGTCATTCCCCTATCGGCTCAAGGTGCCCCTAGCTACAGGCTGTGCTGGATGTTGGCTCATGTCCCAAGCCCCTCTACTCCCCTCGAACCATATTCTGTTATTGCAAGAGTGTATATTGTAGGGTTGATTCAATATCCTTACTTGATTAGTTCTCATGGGAACTCATCTGTCTTATGAAGAACTGTTAACAAGTCCAGTTCAGACCAGCTGTATTCAGTCTTCTGCTAACTTAATCACTGATGTTCTGACTATCTTAGTGGCCTTCATCCTCCTGCAGTTAGGAAATATGTTCAGCTGCAGGAACCACACATCTTGCTTACCATTTGTTTCACAGTCTGGGCCCCCATACATTCTTACAGGAGGTGGTGTACGTGCCTTCCTGCCCACCACACATCTAGTGTTGTCCCTACACAATAGGCAGTTTCATCACTGTCCTTGACTATAGTTCTGTCTAGCCTCAGCAACTTTCATACCTTGTATCATAGAACATTACAGGGCAGAACAGGCCCTTCGGCCCACGATGTTGCGCCGACCAGAATATCAAGAATATTCCCTCAAGAATATCCAGCACATCCTCCTTATCAACTGTGATACTGTCTATTCTACTCCCCTGCAACCCTGTGTCCTCCTCAGCTATATTCTTGTCCCCCTGCGTGAACACCGAAGAGAAATATTGGTTCAATGCCTCTCCAATCTCTTCCGGTTCCACACATAACTTCCCTCTGCTGTCTATAACTGGCCCTAATCTTGCCCTAACCAACCTTCTGTTCTTGACATACCTATAGAACGCCTTAGGATTCTCCTTAATCCTATCAGCCAAAGTCTTCTCATGTCCTCTTTTAGCCCTCTTAACTCAATCTTCAACTCCCTCCTAGCCAATCTAAAGTTTTCTAGTGCACTACCCGAGCCCTCAAGTCTCATCCGAACATAAGCCTCCTTTTTCTTTTTAACCAACGAATCAACTTTTTTAGTGCACCACGGTTCCCTAGCCCTACCAATTCCTCCTTGCCTGACAGGGACATACCTATCACAGACTCGCAGTAGCTGCTCCTTGAAAAAACTCCACATTTCGGACGTTCCCAGTCCCTGTAATCTCCTAGTCCAACCTAGGCTTCCTAATTCTCTCCTAATGATTATTAGTGATTAAAACCACAGTTGTTCCCATAATGTGGGTTGGCAATATGCCGAATCGTAGGTTTTTGTCCTGC
Organism: Carcharhinus amblyrhynchos; assembly: GCF_965287045.1. NCBI lineage: Eukaryota > Metazoa > Chordata > Chondrichthyes > Carcharhiniformes > Carcharhinidae > Carcharhinus > Carcharhinus amblyrhynchos. Next base: position 909,195 of record NW_027649819.1, on the reverse strand, counting down.
TTAGTTTGTTCTCATGAGATAACATTCATTCTCCCTTCATCCTTGCCCCATCCTGTGTTGTTTAAACTATGTCTCTTTGCTGTTGTATAGTCACAAGATCCTAGTTCTGTTTCTTGAGTCATAATTTTGTTAACCACATTTTATATTCATCTCTAACAATTCTCCCCTATTTCTTTATACTAATTTGTGGTGAACATACTTCTTTATGCTTCGAATTCTTGGAGCATTTTCTCTATTTTCTCCTCCAACCCGTCCTTTTCGTTTCCTAATTCCAATAAGTTCATCTTTTCCCCATGGTCTACAACTGACACTTTCTTGTTTAATGTTGTCTCTATATGTTGCTGGACTAGACCTCTCACACAAGGAATTATACAACATCCTACCGTTACCAGTACTCCTGCCACAATTACCAAGGAAGTTAATATAGACACTACCATCCCTTTCCCTTTTCCAAACTATGACTCCAACCAGTTAGTGAACATGTTGTCTGCCCCAGAATTTTCTGCTATTTCCTCTGCCGGTGTTGTTAATCCCTGTAATGGTCGTGTTATTGAGCCATCAGGAGCCGTATTATTCGGGATAAATGTACAGCACCGTCCCCCCAACATCACACACACCTCCTTTTTCTGCTAATATCATGTCTAACGCCATTCGATTTTCCCACGCCATTCTACTAGTGGCGTCTAGTTGCTCAGCCAATCCCCGGATAGCATCTCTGGTATAATTAATGAATCGCTGTTGGTTATAATATGTATAATTTATCCAATCCACATTCTTATTAACGGTTACCCACCAAAGCAGAGACTCAAATCCAGCTGCAATCTGATTCCTAGCTTTGAATTCATCAGGGACTCCTCTGGGTACTCCTATGGGATCCAGGTATATTTTCTCATCAAAAGAGGTTCCCATTACAGACCTCTTGTTTTTTCTAATTGTCTTGGATCTTTCAAATGCCAGGGTAAATGGTATAGACAATTGCACATGTACCCTTCCATCGGGGGCGGGGGGGGGGGGAGCAGAGTTGGTCTCAGTACCCTCCCCCACAATACCACCATAAATCTGCCCTAGGGACATTTAGTGATGAATAGTTCCCTCCCGTCCCGTCTTCCGTGATGCTTCTGGTCTCTAGGCATGATTCTAACTCCCCCACATTGAGTTAACCCCGCCCCTTGTCGGTTCACACATGAAGTGTGGTTCACAACGGTGGCGAGAAACTGAGGAGGAGTTTTCAAGTTCTTTATTTCCACAGAAGGGAACATTAGGGATAAAGATGTGCAGTTGGGATTGCCCCATGCTTCTTTTTCTTGATGTGGGGCCAACATACATTCCATACCCACTTTGTCGTGTCTCCATCCCAGAGGGAAGGGTACTACTTGAGCTATCGGCCTTCCGGATGCACAGGCATAGCAATTGCTTTTATTTAAACTTTTTACAGTGTATTTAACCCATTCTACCCAGGCATTAGTATCCTCATATCCAGTCTCTATTCCCAGGGTTTGTCTCAGATTTTTTACCTCTACTATTTTTACCACCCCCGGGTCAAGGTGAGAAGCCCCTTCCTCTTGGGTGGATTGTTGCAGATTTTTATCCACATTGTTTCGAAAACAACACCTCAGTATACTATTTTTCCCTTCACTCTTTATTCTGATTCCGAATACTGCCTGATGTAATTGTTGGTGAAGGATTCCCCCCCCCCGCCCCACTCCTTCTAGTATCCCAGTCTCATTTATCGTATAACTCCCTAATGGTTTGGTCCACTTGGTTCCCTTTATCGTTTTATATATATACGGTTACATTTCTTCTCCAGGCATTCTGGTCCTGGTTTCATACGTTTCTGATGCAGGGATATTGTGGGAGGGAGTTCACCCTTAGGATATTTTCCTTCCACATAATATTGTAGGGATTTGATCGAGTACTGTCGTTGACTTTCCAAGTCCCCACAAGGCACCAGGAAACATAGGTCAGTCTCTATTACTTGTGGTGTAGGGAGATCCGGGATCGTGATTGTAAATATAGGGGTACTGCTAGCCTCCATTATTTCATCAGGGTTATCTCCATATAAGCTGGTAAAGGCTCCCTGGATTATGAGGAGAGTTAGAAATACTGACCAATTTCTTCTACCCATTTTAACTTGTCAGGGGAGAACACAGTTATAAACAATTCTCTTTCCCGCGCTCACGCCACTACTAATCAGTTAATTATTTAAAGTCTCTTAAACTTCAGCTTCAAAAGTTCTCTAGTAGCCTCAACAGCCCACGTTGTAGAATTGTCCGGGGGTTTTACCGGTCCCTTGATTCTCGTGTGGTGCGTCCACCCCTTCTCAGCAGTCCTGATCGCTGTCTCAGTTGTTAGGAGTGCTTGATATGGTCCCTCCCATTCTGGTTGCAGCTTTGTTTCTTTCCATTACTTTACCAGGACCCAATCTCCTGGTCGGATTGTATGTACCGTGAAGTCAAGGGGTGGAGTCTGCGACAATAATCCTTGTTTCCTAAGGGACGATATAGAGGAGGACAGACCCAGTATATATTTCTTTACAAATTGATCATTCATTTCAGGAACTGGTAACTCCCCAGCTGCTCCCATATAAGGCAGTCCAAACAGCATTTCATAGGGGGATAAACCCAAATCCTTTCGAGGAGCTGTACGAATACGCAGAAGTGCTATTGGTAAGCACGTAGTCCAAGGGAGTTTCGTTTCTATTATTAGCTTAGATAAATGCTTTTTAAGGGCCTGGTTCATTCGTTCCACCCGCCCAGAGGAGGGTGAATGCCGAGGTGTGTGAAAATCCCATGATATTCCTAATCCTTTCATTATCCCCTGAAGCACCTTTGATGTAAAATGGCTTCCCTGATCAGAATCTACATTCTCTACCAAACCATATCTAGGCACTATTTGTTCCATCCGGCAGTACCCATTTTCCTTCCTCAGCTTCCCTAGCTCCCATCTCAGTCAGCTCCTCTTTTTCCTTTTCTGTAAAGATTGGATTCACTCCACGGGGCAGGCCTGCATACTGTTTGGTTGTGGGTTTAGGGCTGCCTCTTTTGCTATTCCATCGGCTAGCCTGTCCACAGGCATCTCCTTGATCCCTTGGGATATTAAATGTCCCAAATATAACACCTGTGTCTTTCCTATTTGGGCCCTTTGTTTTTGAATTTGCCTTTAACCCTTGATCTTCGAAGTGCTTCAAGATCGAGTATAATGTTGTCTAAAGTGAAGTTCCACTTGAGTTTTAGAGGCTATCAAAATATTGTCTACATACTGTAAGATTGTGCTCCCTTTTGAGAGTCCCAACTGTTCTAGAAGTTACTCATTGCTTGGTGAAATATGGCCAGGCTATTATGGAAAAACTTATCCTGTGAGTTACGAGAACTCGTTAGCTATATCTAATACTGTAAATACTTTGTGGGACAATGATAATACCAAAATTTGGCATTTGAACTCCAGGGCTGGAGTTTTCCCAGTGACACTAGGATCTGATGTATTTCCTGGTGTGAATGATTTAAATTGGTCAATGGATTATTTACTGTTCCTCCCCTCGTTACCGGAGCAAGGTTGCAGACCTTCTCCTCAGTATCAAAGTCGCCCCCAGGCGCTGTGAGTTTCATGGTCATACTGCCGGGGTAGGGAGGTAATGTCCCCCTGCAGTAGTCTTCTAACAGTTGGTTTTGTTTCTCCAGTTCCCATACTCTGAATTCTAATTCCTTAATCTTTTTTATCCTCACTCCACTTCTTAGTGGAAGTGACTACTTGTTCAATTAGTCCAGCTAACTGATGTATTAACAATACTGCTATTTTCTTTGTTTGGTTTCTTTTTTCTAGCTCTCTAATCTGTGATTCTGATGTTTTAATTCTCTCCTTGTCGTCAGCCCATTTTTGTTTTACCCAAGACTGAGATGTGTTCAATTAATCCGGTTTAAACCTGTTTAATTAATTCAAACTAAGAGAATTCCAATTTTCTTAGTTCTGTCCTTTTTTTCCAATCATTTCCATTGTTGATCTAGCGGGTGAAATGGATCCCACCCCTAGGTCGCTCTCATCAGAGTCCAGTGATACCTGTCAGGGGTGATCAGTGCCCTCCATACCACCACTTACACTCGTGAGCTTACACCCTTAAGCTCACACTATTAAGCCGGCTTTTCCTTCTACTCCGGCGATCACTCAGACAGATTCTTTCTTACTCACATCTGAACATCACATCCCAGGCATCCTTCTCTAGCCTTTACACCCACTTCAAACTCCTGACCTTCGCGTAGGGGGCTACCCCTCTTAACAACTGGTCTAAGGCTGGGTGTAAAGACAGATGCCTCCTTGTCTGTACATGTTCAGTTCAGACCTCTCACACACTCTCACACACTTTCATCACAGATGAGCACCTACTGTACTTTGATTCACTCCCTTAAATTTGGTAATCTATTCTGGAGCTCCGGTTGTGGCCATTCAACTGGACCCGTAAACAGATCCCGGGTTTCGGCACCAATTGTTGTAGGTAATGATACCTCTGAGACTAATTGTGAGTCAAAGTACAGCAGTTTATTTAACAAAAGCCTGATTCAAAAAATCCAAAATAAGATTTATTTTTATCACCTTTAAATATCCCCACTAAATTAAGACCCTTGTACATTCTTACAATTCTGGTACAATAAAACAAAACATTCCACAAGAGCACACAACTGGATGTTATCACTTGGAGCACAGATGCACGAAGAAATACTGAAAGCATTCTAATGTACAATCTACATGATTAATTATTTCTACAGCTCTGCCTTTGTAACCAACACAGGCAAGTACAAAATCAAATCTACTGTGTGCCTAAATGGTTAACTCTCCTTACAACTTTAAGATGCAACGTAATGCCACCTTTCCCACTTGGCAGAACTCAAATCTCTGTCCGATCCCTACGTAATTTATTAAACTTGAAGCAATTCACTTTGATTGGCTATGCCTATTACATCACATGAGGCTCTCGATTACACAGTTACTCTCTCTCTCTCTCTCTCTGTACCATACAGAGTCAACCTGCTTGTCTCTTTTTAACCCTTTACTGATGGGAGCTCACTAGCCTCTAATAAATTTGACCATGTTTGACTCGGGTGCCTCATGTCATGACAAATCCTTTTCTCCCTCAAACAGTCATATCGTCATGCACAATTCCAAATACATAACCGCTATTAGCGTTCTCCCCGCACCTCAGTAAAAGCCTATGTCAGGATTACCAGTTCCGCCACTTGTGCTGACATACTTCCCTCTACTCTTCCTGCTCGGAGCAATTGTAGGTCCATCCCATTCATGTGATCCATCTATATACTTCATGACCCATCCACAAACTCCAGTGCCTCTGGGGGCACCTCCCTTATTCTACTTTCCTCTGCTCCCTCATCTTGTACTAGGTGTTGTTGGACCTCCCCCGCAGCCACTAAATTAACATCATTGTCTGGTGGATTCTGGTTATCCACCAAAGGGGGGTAAGGTGGGGGTAGGTGTTTCAGAACGTACCATGATGGCAGAGGGGCAGTGGGAGGATCCTTTTCTTTTTCCTTGTTTATTATATCCATGGGATATAATCGATATTCTCCTCCTCCTACCCAGCAACTTGCATAGTCAATTTCTTTCTGGGACGCCGGCTGCTTCTGTCTCACATATATGTTAAGGGTCTGGCAAACCCAATCCTCATCCGAACCGTACTTTGGCCAGAAGACAGACAGACTTCGGATTGGTTCCTTTACCCAAACAAAACAACAATACTTAATCATAGTTTTCCTATCTTTATCCCTAGTACTAGTGTTATAATCCCAATCTTCCAACATCCGTCCCAAAGGACTTTCTGGAGGGATGTTCCCTGGGGCCCCACCCTTCTTCCGCGGTTTCTCGGCACCTTTCCCTGGGGGACGTAATCTTACTCCCCCCGCCTCCCATGGTTTACCTACCACGACCCGGTCGTCAAGGCAATACTTAAAAGTCAATTTTCTTACCTTGGTTCGTGCACAGAGTTGCCCGACCACGACGGTGCCTATCGTCTCCCCCTTACTCGTACGGAATGACCTTCCTAGGATTCTCAACAGTCCGCTGACGGAGGTGCCCACCGACGAGTACTTGGGACTGTTCAAAGGAGGAACGGGACGCGTCTTCCCAGTCGTCGCCGGCGACAGTCCCACCAGGGATGTTAGGATCCCGGACGAGCCCCAGTTGTGAGAAACGCAGCTCACAGTCAAACAATTTAGTCGAGTCAAGTTCCGAAGGAGCAAGATATTTTATTTAACGTTCTTGCAAGACCGGGTGTCCAATAAAATAGGCACACCTTACATCGAGTTTAAGCAGGGGTTTTATACTATTTTTACAAGCATATTGATCAATTACACAATACATTGTTCTCCCCTAATTGGTGGTCCCTATCCCATTTATGTGTTGTCATTCCCCTATCGGCTCAAGGTGCCCCTAGCCACAGGCTGTGCTGTATGTTGGCTCATGTCCCAAGCCCCTCTCCTCCCCTCGAACCATATTCTCCTGTTATTGCAAGAGTGCATATTGTAGGGTTGATTCAATATCCTTACTTGATTAGTTCTCATGGGAACTCATCCGTCTTATCAAGAACTGTTAACAAGTCCAGTTCAGACCAGCTGTATTCAGTCTTCTGCTAACTTAATCACTGATGTTCTGACTATCTTAGTGGCCTTCATCCTCCTGCAGTTAGAAAATATGTTCAGCTGCAGGAACCACACATCTTGCTTACCATTTGTTTCACAGTCTGGGCCCCCATACATTCCTACAGGAGGTGGTGTACGTGCCTTCCTGCCCACCACACATCTAGTGTTGTCCCTACACAATAGGCAGTTTCTTCACTGTCCTTGACTATAGTTCTGCCTAGCCTCAGCAACTTTCATACCCTGTATTTGATTAAAACCACAGTTGTTCCCATAATGTGGGTTGGCAATATGCCGAATCATAGGTTTTTGTCCTGCTTAGTTTGTTCTCATGAGATAACATTCATTCTCCCTTCATCCTGTGTTGTTTAAACTATGTCTGTTTGCTGTTGTATAGTCACAAGATCCTAGTTCTGTTTCTTGAGTCATAATTTTATGTTAACCACATTTTATATTCATCTCTAACACTTAACAACCCCGGATGAAATTGGATATCAGAGCACCTTTTTTTTCTGAAATCACACCATCAGCCTGTTTTCTTGATATTCTAATCAATGGTCTCAGTAGTTGTTTCAGCTGAACAGGCTGCTGTGTGCTCCCAATGTTCAGGTATTAGGTTAACAGTGGTGTTATATTGTGCAGTGTTATATTACTCAAACTCTTCACCTAATAAATTGGTCTATAAAATAATGAGGGATACAGATCAGCTAGATAGTCAGTATCTTTTCCCAAAGATACGGGCGTCTAGAGGGCAGAGGATTAAGGTGAGAGGGGAGAGATACAAAAGGGTCCAGAGGGGCAGTGTTTTCACACAGTGGAGAGTCTGGAACGAGCTGCCAGAGATAGTAGCAGAGGCGGGTACAATTTTATCTTTTAAAAAGCACTCAGATAGTTACATGGATAGGATAGATAAGATGGGTATAGAGGGATATGGGCCAAATGCAGGCAATTGGAGTTAGCTTAGGGGTTTTTAAAAAAGGGCAGCAAGGACAAGTTGTGCCAAAGGGCCTGTTTCCATGCTGAAAGTGTTGATGATTCTATGACCCTAAACTGTCTTGAAGTTCATCATAACAGTAAATATCAACTCTTGTCTTTGGTGTATTTGAACAGATTCAATCTAGCCTGTTTGTGCTGGTTTATGTGGAATAACACAAACAGTAGTTTGCAAATTATTCCAATTTACAAATTGGAGCTTCATACTTAGAATGGTTTAACGGAAGTAATACAATATTCAGCCTTTTGTTTACATGCCGCTTTAATGATGCCTAAATCTAGAGAAGCTGCTTTAGCGATGCCTGTGAGAGATAGAGACACACACAGAGTGGGACATGGAGAGAGAGGGGCACACATAGAAAGATAGAGTTTTAGGGAGTCACTCAGACACTCAGAGAGACAGGGAGTCACACACAGCAAGGCGCAGAGACGCGGTCACAGAGAGAGAGAGACACACAGACACATACCAACACATAGATATAAAGAGGGACAGAGACACAGACTCAATCAGACAGAGAGACCCAGCAAGAGTCACAGACAAAGGGACACAAAGACACCAAGAGCAGCAAAGACCCACAGAGACACAAACACAGAGGAAGATAGAGAGGGAGACACAGACAGAGAATAAGAGACAGAGTGAATGGTAGAGAGAGGCACAGAGAAGCACAGACACACTCAGGGAGACACAGAGGCACACGGAGACAGGGAGGGACACGGAGAGACAAATGGACATGAGTCTGGTACAACTGGCCTGGGACTTTGGTCTGGTCTGGTCCCACCAGCCTGGGACTTCGGTCCCGTCTGGTCCCACCTGCCTGGGGCTCTGGCCCGGGGCTCTATTCTGGTCCAGTGTCTTCGGTTCAGTCCAGTACAGTCCCACTGGCCCGGGGCTCCAGCCACCGCCCATCTCTCTATCCTTTGAGATTCAGTGTCAAGGGACAAAAGGGGGCATAGGTTTCAGGTATGAGGCAAGTTTTTTACAGAGGGTAGTGGGTGCCTGGAACTCGTTTCCGAGAGGTAGTGGAAGCAGATACAATGAGTTTTAAGGGGCGTCAGGACAAATGCATGAATAGGATGGCAATAGAGTGATATGGTCCCCGGAAGGGTAAGGGTTTTTAGTTAGGCAGCATCGTGGGTACAGGCTTGGAAGCCGAAGGACCTGTTTCTGTTCTGTAATTTTGTTCTTTGTTGACTGGCTAGGTTCACTGTGTGCTTCGAGATTCAGTGTCACAGGCCTGGTTGTGTTCAGTCTGACCTTTGAGATTCAGTGTCAGTGTGAGCGAGAGAGAGTGAGCGATAAAGAGAGAGGGCGGGTGAGAGAGGGCGTGAGTGAGAGAGGGGGAAAGAGCACGGGAGAGCCAGTGAGGGGGAGAGAGCATGGATAGAGAGCACAAGCGAGACCGGTTTTTGAGTCGGTCTTCACGGAGGAGGACACAAATAGCTTGCTGAATATTAAAGATAGAAGGATGGTAGGAGATGAGGTCCTTAATACAATTACTGTCACTAGAGAGGAAGTGCTTGACAGACTAATGGGACTGAAGGTAGACAAGTCCCCAGGACCGGATGGAATGCATCCCAGGGTTCTGAAAGAAATGGCAGAGGTGAAAGCAGCTGCCTTAGTAAATATTTATCAAAATTCGCTGGACTCTGGGGAAGTGCCGCAAGATTGGAAAACGGCTAATGTTACGCCGCTGTTTAAAAAAGGTAGCAGACAAAAGACAGGGAATTATAGGCCAGTTAGTTTAAAGTCCATAGTTGGAAAATTCTAGAATCCGTCATCAAAGAAGAAATAGCAAGGCACCGAGAAAAGAACGGTTTGATCGAGCAGACGCAGCATGGATTCATTAAGGGGAAGTCATGTTTAACGAATTTATTGAATTTCAATGAGGATGTGACTAGTGCGGTAGACAGAGGGGAACCAGTGGATGTGGTGTTTTTAGATTTCCAAAAGGCGTTTGATAAGGTGCCTCACAAAAGGTTGCTGCAAAAGGTTAGGGTGCACGGAGTTGGGGGTAAAGTGTTAGCGTGGATAGAGGATTGGTTGTCTAACAGGAAGCAGAGAGTTGTTATCAATGGGTGCTATTCTGGTTGGCAGTTGGTGACGAATGGAGTGCTGGGGCCTCAACTGCTTACCATTTACATAGATGATCTGGAGGAGGAGGCTGAGTGTAGGGTAACGAAAGTTGCTGATGACACAAAGATGATTGGAAAAGCAAATTGCGTGGAAGGCGTGGAAAGTCTGCAGAGGGATCTGGATAGGCTGAGCGAGTGGGCGAGGACCTGGCAGATGGAGTATAATGTTAGCAAATGTGAGGTTATCCACTTTGGTAGAAATAATAGTCGGAGGGATTATTATTTAAAAGGCGAAAAGCTGCATCATGCTACGGTGCAGAGGGACCTGGGGGTCCTTGTGCACGAATCGCAAAAACCAGTCTGCAGGTACAGCAGGTGATCAAGGCGGCGAATGGGATGTTGGCCTTTATAGTGAGGGGGATAGAATATAAAAGCAGGGACATCTTGCTGCAACTGTACAGGGTACTGATGAGGCCGCAGCTGGAGTACTGTGTGCAGTTTTGGTCACCGCATTTGCAGAAGGATATATTGGCCTTGGAGGAAGTGCAGAGAAGGTTCACTAGGCTGATACTGGAGATGAGGGAGTTAGCCTATGAGGAGAGAGTGAATAGACTGGGTCTGTACTCGTCGGAGTTTAGAAGGATGAGGGGGGATCTTATAGAGATATATAAGATAATAAGGGGATGGATAGGGTAGAGGTAGAGAGATTCTTCCTGCTTAGAAAGGATAGCAAGACTAGAGGGCGCAGCCTCAAGATAAGGGGGGGGGGGGGGGGGGGGGCAGTTTAGATTGGAGTTGAGGAGGAACTTCTTCGCTCAAAGGGTGGTGAGTCTCTGGAATTCTCTGCCCGTTGAAGTGGTGGAGGCTACCTCGCTAAATATATTTAAGTCACGGGTAGATAGGTTTCTGGTAGACAAGGGAATTAAGGGTTGTGGGGAGAAAGGGGGAAAGTGGAACTGATCCATGATCTTGTTGAATGGCGGGGCAGGCTTGAAGGGCTAGATGGCCTATTCCTGCTCCTATGTTCTTATTATGGGAGCGAGAGAGTGGGGGGAGAGCGCGAGCAAGAGGTGGAGAGACAACATGGGCAGGAGAGGGGGAGGGAGCGCGGGCGAGATGGGGGGAGGGAGCGCGGGCGAGATGGGGGGAGGGAGCGCGGGCGAGATGGGGGGGGAGGGAGCGCGGGCGAGATGGGGGGGAGGGGGCGCGGGCGAGATGGGGGGGAGGGGGCGCGGGCGAGATGGGGGGGAGGGGGCGCGGGCGAGATGGGGGGGAGGGGGCGCGGGCGAGATGGGGGGAGGGGGCGCGGGCGAGATGGGGGGAGGGGGCGCGGGCGAGATGGGGGGAGGGGGCGCGGGCGAGATGGGGGGAGGGGGCGCGGGCGAGATGGGGGGAGGGGGCGCGGGCGAGATGGGGGGAGGGGGCGCGGGCGAGATGGGGGGAGGGGGCGCGGGCGAGATGGGGGGAGGGGGCGCGGGCGAGATGGGGGGAGGGGGCGCGGGCGAGATGGGGGGAGGGGGCGCGGGCGAGATGGGGGGAGGGGGCGCGGGCGAGATGGGGGGAGGGGGCGCGGGCGAGATGGGGGGAGGGGGCGCGGGCGAGATGGGGGGAGGGGGCGCGGGCGGAGGGGGCGGGGGAGGGGGCGCGGGCGGAGGGGGCGGGGGAGGGGGAGGGGGGAGGGGGAGGGGGGCGGGGGAGGGGGCGCGGGGGAGGGGGGAGGGGAGGGGGGAGGGGGCACGGGAGGGGGGAGGGGAGGGGGAGGGGGGAGGGGGCGCGGGAGGGAGGGGGGAGGGGCGCGGGAGGGGGGAGGGGCGCGGGAGGGGGGAGGGGGCGCGGGAGGGGGGAGGGGGCGCGGGCGAGGGAGGGGGAGGGGGCGCGGGCGGGGGAGGGGGGAGGGGGCGCGGGAGGGGGGAGGGGGCGCGGGCGGGGGCGAGGGAGGGGGGAGGGGGCGCGGGCGAGGGAGGGGGGAGGGGGAGCGGGCGGGGGAGGGGGCGAGGGAGGGGGAGGGGGCGCGGGCGGGGGAGGGGGCGAGGGAGGGGGCGCGGGCGGGGGAGGGGGCGAGGGAGGGGGGAGGGGGCGGGGGAGGGGGCGCGGGCGGGGGAGGGGGCGCGGGCGAGGGAGGGGGGAGGGGGCGGGGGAGGGGGCGCGGGCGGGGGAGGGGGCGAGGGAGGGGGCGCGAGGGAGGGAGGGGGGAACAGAGGGGAGAGAGAGCGCAAAGGGGGAGAGAGCAGTGAGTGAGAGGGGGAGCGCAGAAGAGAGGGGGGGAAGAGGGACAGAGGGGGAGAGAGAGAGCACAGAGCAGTGAGCAGGAAGGGGAGAAGGCACACATGTAGAGGGGGAGGGAAAGAGAGGGGGGGTGTGAGCGAGAGGGGGAGAGAGTACAGAGCAGTGAGTGGGAGAGAGAGCGCGGGGGTGAGGGGGAGGGAAAAAGAGAGAAGGGGAGGGAAAGAGAGAGAGAGCGGTAGAGAGCACAGCAGTGAGTGAGAGGGAGAGCGCGGGCGAGGGAGAGGGCACAAGGGCTCTATCTACAATGTTCCCATTAAACAATCCCAGGATAACCGCAGCACAGGATTAGATACAGAGTAAAATTCCTTTGACAATGTCTCAATTAAACACTTCCCAGGACAAGTACAGCACGGGGTTCGACTGATCAAAGTTCCCTCTCCAATGTCCAGCCAAACACGTCCTGCACTGTTACAGCATGTGGTTAGTTACAGGGTAAGGCTCCCTCTTTGTTGTCCCCATCTCATACTCCCAGGACAGGTACAGCACGGAGTTAGACACAAATCACAGCTCCCTCTGCACTGTTCACAGCAACCACTCCCAGGACAGGTACAGCAGAGGGTCAGATACAGAGTAATGTTCTCTCTATGCTCAAACACTCCCAGGACCTGCGCAGCACGGGATTATATGGAATAATGCCCCTCTAACACTGGCCCCATTAATCACTGTAAGAAGTCTCACAACACCAGGTTAAAGTCCAACAGCTTTATTTAGTAGCAAATGCCACTCGCTTTCAGGCCTCTGACCGTTTGTCAGGTGAGTGGAGAGTTCTGATCACAAACAGGATATAAACATACACTCAGTTTACAGAATACTGATTTAGAATGCGAGTTTTTACAGCTAATCGAGTCTTAAAGGTGCAGACAATGTGAAAGGAGATAGATTAAACAGAGGTTAAAGAGATGTGTATTGTCTCCAGACAGGACAGTAAGTGAGATGTTGCAATTTCAGGCAAGTCACGGGGCTACAGACAGTGTGACACAAAGAACAAAATCAGCCCGGGAAACAGGCCCTTCGGCCCAACGAGCCCGCGCCGCCATCTCAACACCACCAGCCCACCTCTCTACCCATGACCCCTATCTAATGTTTTATGGCCATCCAGATTGAGGGAAACTGATTTAGGGACAACTTATTCCTGCCAATCAGCCTAACAGCACATCTTTGGGGTGTGGGGAGGAAACCGGAGCACCCAGAGAAAACCCGCACAAGCACGGGGAGAATGCGCAAACTCCCGCAGACACCGGCCCAAATCCATGTGTCTGCACAGCAATCAGCGATAGTCACTGAGCTGTCGTCTTGCCCAGTATCTTGTCCAGTTTAGGCACACACTAACGACATGAAGCACTAGGCCAATCTCGAACAACCAAGAGCAGCCCCAGTACAACCCATCGCGTGTATGCCCCTCGTTGGACACGAGGTGGACCGACTTAATGTGAATGAAAGAGAAAAAAAACCATTATTATCGTACTATACCCATTTACATTACCAGGGACGCCCAATGGGACCCTTATTTAAAAGGTTCTCCTATATCCACCCATCTCCAACCCACTCATGTGCCTGTCTAAGTTACTCTTAAAGGACTCTAGCGTGTTTGCCTCCACCACCTTACTTGGCAGAGCATTCCATACCCCCACTACCCTCTGTGTGAAAAACCTCCCTCTAATATCTGTGTTGTACCTCTCCCCCCTCACCTTAAGTCCATGGCCCCTTGTCCTACGTGTCTCTATTATAGGAAATAGCTTACCTCTGTTTACTCTATCTATACCCTTCATAATCTTATATACCTCTATTAGATCCCCCCTCAGTCGGCATCTTTCAAGGGAAAAGAGCCCCAATTTCTTCAATCTTTCCTCATACCCCAGTCCTTCCATACCAGGCAACATCCTGGTAAACCTCCTCTGCACTCTCTCCAGAGTCTCCACGTTCTTCCGGTAGTAAGGCGACCAGAACTGGACGCAGTACTCTAAATGCGGCCGAACCAACGTTCTGTACAACTGCAACATTAGACTCCAGCTCTTATATTCTATACCCCTTCCTATAAAGGCTAACATACCATAGGCTTTCTTCACCTCACTCTCCACTTGCACTGCCACCTTCAAAGACTTGTGCACTTGCACCCCCAGGTCTCGCTGCGACTCTATACTCCTTACGGGCTTACCCTTTATCATATAACTTCCCCCTACATTATTCCGGCCAAAATGCATCATCTCACATTTATCCGGATTAAACTCCATTTGCCACGTATCTGCCCAATCAACCAGCCTATCAATATCCTGCTGTATTGCCAGACACTGCTCCTCACTGTCCGCCAATCCAGCCATCCTGGTGTCATCAGCAAACGAAACCAAGATCCCGGTTGAGACCATCCTCATGTGTGTGGAGCTTGGCTATCAGTTTCTGCTCAGTAACTGTACTGTTGTGAAGTACAAATGAAGTAGTGGCATGATGGGAAAATTGGTCAACTATTTCTTACAACATAAGGAAAACTGACTCCACATAACCTAAGACATGAATAAGACCGGAGAAGGTCAAGACCTGATGAGGCTGATTCCGCATAACCTAGGGCTGTATGAGTACGTCAAGATAAGGTCAGGGATGAAGGAGTCGCCAATCACCTTCTGTTCTATCAAAGGACAAGATAAAGGTATGACTGATGAGACAAAGAGTTCTAGGAGGTCAGCAGGTTGTTCCATGATTTATGACATTACTTATGATGCCTCTATTGATCAAATTCCTGAATAAGCTCTGGTCACGCAAACTAATAATGATTATGTATAAATACTGAATTGATTATGTAAGTGCAGACTTGAGAAGGAATTAGCAAGTCGTAACGATGGCTCTCCAGACTCAAGTTTTTGCCAATACTGCATGCAGTCTTTCAGAAATAAAGACAAGTTATTTTGTTGGAGTGAACTTTGTTGAGTCTTTCTGCCATAGTCAAGAAGCAGGAAAATTTTCACTTCAACATTTGGTGCTGCAAAGCAGAAACCAATACCCTGGGTAAATTCTGTGGGAGACTGAAGAAGTGATCAAGCCACAACCTGGAGGGAAGAGATGGACACCGGCACAAGATAAGATTCACCTTGGTGTCTCTCTGTCTTGGATCGGTTCTACGACCCCACGTCCCTTACCGGGGCTCAGTAACAGGTAACAGTATTCGAATTTAAATTGGACTGTGAATAGAGTGTTTAGGGTCAGGGACCCTATTGCAACTAGCCTAAGGTCAGGGACCCCTTGATCTCGTTTCAGATCCGGATCAGGCTAAAACAGGCTTAGTTTGGGTCAGGGACCTTGTGATTTTTTTGGGTCAGAGACCCTGTGATTTGATTTTTATATTAGTTTGGTTCAGGGACCCTGTGACCTGATTTTGGTACCAGGAATTTTTTTATTACCATCTTTGTCAGGGGCACGGTACTGACGTTATGGGACAGATTTTAGACAAAACAGGGGGCAATTTTCCTTTGCTTTTTGTGTTCTGAGTATCCTGATCAGGATTGTAATTTACATTGATTATCTGCTGCTTTGAATAGTAAATTGGGTAAAGACATTTGACCACTAGGAGGCACATGGAACTTAGACAATTGCACTGCCCCAGAAAAAGCTATTTGGATGAAAAATGCAGGTTCCAAGTGGAAAACTTTAATTTCAAAATGGAAAAAAGAGTCGGCTAGGTGCCACGGACAATCGTTATTAATGAGTTGGAAGGATAATGCACGTAGAAGAGGGATTGATGCATGTGTAGATGGGAAGTCAAAGAATTGGGAAACTTTGAAATTGGAGTGTGAGCTTTGGAATAGGAAGCATCTTGAGATGAAATGCCGGAGTACGGTTAAGAAAGTATTAGGTGATAGGCAGGTTGGGCTAGCCCAACAGAGTAAACAACAGGAGGATCCTCCCAGTTGCCCTGGCATGCTGCTATTTCCCTATTCAGGCAATACAGAGGAAGAGGAGGAGTTGACCTCCTAGAACCTCCCTTTCCTCGTCAATTGGCTGTTATTAAATGTGTTGTGCATACGAAGGGGGACACCCCTGTACAATTAGGGAATGTCCGTGCTGATTCTGCTGCCAAGGTGGCAGCTGTGTTGGCCTCTGTTCCCATTGGGGGGTAATCAGGCTCTAAGTCGGGTACAAAGGTCATGCCAGAGATAACTGAGGTACAACATTTACAGAGGGACGCCTCTGATTCTGAGCACACACTATGGAAGTCAATGGGGTGTTTGTATTCCTTGGCACAGGACCTCTGGCTTACTCCAGTTGGTCAAGTTTGTATTCCGGATTCTTTATTGTCGGTACTTATTGACTATTTGCATTCTTATGGAGGGTGTGGAAAGTCTGCAGAGGGATCTGGATAGGCTGAGCAAGTGGGTGAGGACCTGGCAGATGGAGTATAATGTTAGCAAGTGTGAGGTTATCCACTTTGGCAGAAATAATAGTAGGAGGGATTATTATTTAAAAGGCGAAAAGCAGCAGCGTGCTACTGTGCAGAGGGACCTGGGGGTCCTTGTGCACGAGTCGCAAAAACCCAGCCTGCAGGTGCAGCAGGTGATCAAGAAGGTGAATGGGATGCTGGCCTTTATAGTGAGGGGGATTGAATATAAAAGTAGAGAGGTCTTGCTGCAATTGTACAGGGCACTGGTGAGGCTGCAGCTGGAGTACTGTGTGCAGTTTTGGTTGCCACACTTGAGGAAGGATATATTGGTCTTGGAGGGAGTGCAGAGGAGGTTCACTAGGCTGATACTGGAGATGAGGGGATTAGACTATGAAGAGAGACTAAATGGACTGGGTCTGTACTCGGAGTTTAGAAGGATGAGGGGGGATCTTATAGAGACATATAAGATAATGAAGGGGATGTATAGGGTAGAGATAGAGAGATTCTTTCCGCTTAGAAAGGACAGTAGGACTAGAGGGCACAGCCTCAAGCTAAGGGGGAGCAGTTTAGAACGGAGTTGAGGAGGAACTTCTTCACTCAAAGGGTGGTGAATCTCTGGAATTCTCTGCCCGTTGAAGTGGTGGAGGCTGCCTTGCTGAATGTATTTAAGTCACAGGTAGATAGGTTTCTGATAGACAGGGGAATTAAGGGTTATGGGGAGAAAGTGGAACTGATCCACTTCAGATCAGCCATGATCTTATTGAATGGCGGGGCAGGTTCGAGGGGCTAGATGGCCCTACTCCTGCTCCTATTTCTTATGTTCTTATTCTTGTACCCATCTTGGCAAGGAGAGAATGGTACAGCTACTTCTAAAGACTTCGTGGCACCCAGATTTGAATACAGCAGCGCAAATGTGGCTGGATCGATGCCTCATTTGCATGAGAAATAATAAGGGTATTAAATGCCCTCCCGGAACTACTCCCTTGCCAGATGGCCCTTTTGTCTGTATACAGCTTGATTTTATTGAATTACCAAAAGCACATTGCTATAAATATTGTTTAGTAAATGGATTGAAACCTTCCCCACCACGAATTGTATTGCACACATGTGGTGAAGTTATTCCCCGTTTCGGGTACCCAAAATGGTGAGCTCAGGTAATGGACCACATTTGGTGGCTCGGATCATACTGAATTGTGCGAAGCACTCGTAGTTAAACAACATCTGCTTTGCGCATATCACCCACAGGCAGCAGGAATTGCGGAAAGGGCTAACGGGACTTTAAAAGAAAAATTTTCTAAATTGACAGAAGGAACTGGGTTAAATTGGCTAAAGGCCAGTGCTTTTGGCACTGTTACACATGCAAGTGACTCCGCATTTGCAGACCTGACTGTCAGCTGCAGAGATTGTCTGCGGTCGGCCAATGAGGACTCCCTGGGATGTCCAAGAAAAACCCCCGGAGGAAGTAGACCTCCACGTGATGGGGGAACAGGTGCAGAATTATTTGAAGCAATTAACGTTTTTCTCTGACGTTTCTCCACTCACAGGTAAAACAGGTACATCTACCAGTGACAGCCACCCCTCGATATCCAGTAATCGAATCTGGAGATTCCATATTGGTGAAGAACTGGGATAGAAAGAAACTCGGACAACATTGGAGCGGATCTTTTCGAGCGCTACTGACCACGCCGACTCCCGTCGAGCGCTACTGACCACGCCGACTCCCGTCGAGCGCGACTGACCGCGCTGACTCCCGTCAAGCGCTACTGACCACACCGACTCCCGTCGAGCGCTACTGACCACGCCGACTCCCGTCGAGCGCGACTGACCACACCGACTCCCGTCGAGCGCTACTGACCACACCGACTCCCGTCGAGCGCTACTGACCGCACCGACTCCCGTCGAGCGCTACTGACCACACCGACTCCCGTCGAGCGCTACTGACCACACCGACTCCCGTCGAGCGCTACTGACCACGCCGACTCCCGTCGAGCGCTACTGACCGCACCGACTCCCGTCGAGCGCTACTGACCGCGCCGACTCCCCTCGAGCGCTACTGACCGCACCGACTCCCGTCGAGCGCTACTGACCGCACCGACTCCCGTCAAGTTCTACTGACCACACCGACTCCCGTCAAGTTCTACTGACCGCACCGACTCCCGTCAAGTTCTACTGACCGCACCGACTCCCGTCAAGTTCTACTGACCGCACCGACTCCCGTCAAGTTCTACTGACCGCACCGACTCCCGTCAAGTTCTACTGACCGCACCGACTCCCGTCAAGTTCTACTGACCGCACCGACTCCCGTCGAGCGCTACTGACCGCACCGACTCCCGTCAAGTTCTACTGACCGCACCGACTCCCGTCAAGTTCTACTGACCGCACCGACTCCCGTCGAGCGCTACTGACCGCACCGACTCCCGTCAAGTTCTACTGACCGCACCGACTCCCGTCAAGCTCTACTGACCGCACCGACTCCCGTCGAGCGCTACTGACCACACCGACTCCCGTCAAGTTCTACTGACCGCACCGACTCCCGTCAAGTTCTACTGACCGCACCGACTCCCGTCAAGTTCTACTGACCGCACCGACTCCCGTCAAGTTCTACTGACCGCACCGACTCCCGTCAAGTTCTACTGACCGCACCGACTCCCGTCAAGCTCTACTGACCGCACCGACTCCCGTCAAGTTCTACTGACCGCACCGACTCCCGTCAAGTTCTACTGACCGCACCGACTCCCGTCAAGTTCTACTGACCGCACCGACTCCCGTCAAGTTCTACTGACCGCACCGACTCCCGTCAAGTTCTACTGACCGCACCGACTCCCGTCAAGTTCTACTGACCGCACCGACTCCCGTCAAGTTCTACTGACCGCACCGACTCCCGTCAAGTTCTACTGACCGCACCGACTCCCGTCAAGTTCTACTGACCGCACCGACTCCCGTCAAGCGCTACTGACCGCACCGACTCCCGTCAAGTTCTACTGACCGCACCGACTCCCGTCAAGTTCTACTGACCGCACCGACTCCCGTCAAGTTCTACTGACCGCACCGACTCCCGTCAAGCGCTACTGACCACACCGACTCCCATCAAGTTCTACTGACCGCACCGACTCCCGTCAAGTTCTACTGACCGCACCGACTCCCGTCAAGTTCTACTGACCGCACCGACTCCCGTCAAGTTCTACTGACCACACCGACTCCCGTCAAGTTCTACTGACCGCACCGACTCCCGTCAAGTTCTACTGACCGCACCGACTCCCGTCAAACTTAAAGGACATTCAAATTGGATACATCTATCCAATTGCAAGAAGATTGTCTCCAACCCCGATACGAGCACAGGATGAAGATCTTCGTTATCTTTTTTGACTTTCTGGACTATTTGGCCTTTAATGGCCACTAGATAGTGAAAAAGTGAACTACCCGGGGACTACATTCCAATACCTATTTATATATGTCATACATTTAAGATGAAAAATTGAGTGTAAGCAAGTATTGGGTTTGTACCCACATCCCTGTCCAGTTGAGAGAAGGAATACCTCTCCAATCCCTCCCATTCCATGTAGCAGAGACAGCTGAATGGATTCAACATCAAAAGCAAACAGGGATCGGAGCAGATATGAAAGAATGGAAATCAGCTGGCTATGAAATGACTAGATTTTCAGCTTGGTGTCAGCCTGCTTCCACCCAGCCCTTTATCATTCCCTATGGTTTAATAAATCAGGGAAGGAAAAGTTGATGGGGCAAAGTAGATGCAACCTTACAGCTGAATGGCAAGGACCAGTATCAAATCTATCTACCAAGGATATGTTTGTACTTGATTGGTCCAGGGTATGGAATATAACCTCTAATAGCTCGTGAGCACATACTTCCCCAACACCCTGGATGACATTGGCAGATGATTTTACAGCCTATAATGAAACAACAGAAGCCAGGACAACTGGATAGGCACTGGCCGAGGTCTCAGCTGAGCTGGTGGCTGTCTGGACCGTGGCATTAGAAAATCGACTGGCTTTGGATTATCTGTTAGCCTCACAGGGAGAAACGTGTGCCATTGTAGGTCAGGAATGCTGCACTTATATCCCAGATACCTCTGAAAGTATCACCAACCTAGCCGACCATATTAAAAGATAGGCTGATCAAATTCAAAAGATTGGTTGTGATTTCTATGACTATGACCCAGCAGGTTGGTTGGGTCACGGATTATTTAATTGGATCTTTAAGGCTTTCATGCTGCTACTACTGCTACTGGGGATAGGATTGCTTGTTTGTTTGCGTAAATGCATTTTTAATCAGGTCATGGATATACCGATTTAACTAGTTGTCATGATATGACAAAAGGAGGGAATGTGAAGTTGTACAAATGAAGCAGTGGCATGATGGGAAAATTGATCAACTATTTCTTATAAAATAAGGAAAACTGACTCCACATAACCTAAGACATGAATAAGACCGGAGAAGGTCAAGACCTGATGAGGCTGATTCCGCATAACCTAGGGCTGTATGAGTACGTCAAGATAAGGTCAGGGATGAAGGAGTCGCCAATCTGTTCTATCAAAGGACAAGATAAAGGTATGACTGATGAGACAAAGAGTTCTAGGAGGTCAGCAGGTTGTTCCATGATTTATGACATTACTTATGATGCCTCTATTGATCAAATTCCTGAATAAGCTCTGGTCACGCAAACTAATAATGATTATGTATAAATACTGAATTGATTCCTTATGTAAGCGCAGACTTGAGAAGGAATTAGCAAGTCGTAACGATGGCTCTCCAGACTCAAGTTTTTGCCAATACTGCATGCAGTCTTTCAGAAATAAAGACAAGTTATTTCATTGGAGTGAATTTTGTTTAGTCTTTCTGCCATAGTCAAGAAGCAGGAAAATTTTCACTTCAACACTGTCATGTATCGTGAAGGCCACCTTGGAGAACGCTTACCCGAAGATCAGAGGCCAAATGCCCGTGACCGCTGAAGTGTTCCCCAACAGGAAGAGAACAGTCTTGCCTGGTGATTGTTGAGCGATGTTCATTCATCCATTGTCATAACGTTGGCACAGACTCCCCAATGTACCATGCTTCGGGACATCACAAAACCCTGCCACAGAAAGCTCTGCAAGACATGTCAGATCATCCACCAGGTGGAACACCATCCACCAGGTACACGGTACATACTCTTGCAACTCTGCCAAAGTTGTTACTTGATATGCTGCAGGAAAGGATGTCCCAACATCTTCATGACAAATGACAACGCAGAGTCACTGAGCAGAGACTGATAGCCAAGTTCCGCACACATGAGGACGGCCTCAACAGGGATCTTGGGTTCATGTCGCACTATCTGTAACCCCCACAACTTGCCTGGATGTGTAAAATCTTACTAACTGTCCTGTCTGGAAATAATACACATTTCTTAAACCTGTGCTTAATGCTCTCTCCAGTCACATTGTCTGCACCTTTAAGACTTGATTAGCTGAAAAGACTCACATTCCAACCATTATTCTGTAAATTGGTTTTGTGTCTTTATGTACCCTGTTTGTGATCAGAGCTGCCACCCACCTAACGAAGGAACAGCCAGTTCTGAAAGCTAGTGGCATTTGTAACAAATAAACCTGTTGGACTTTAACCTGGTGTTGTTAGACTTCTTACTGTGTTCACCCCAGTCCAACACCGGCATCTCCACACCATTAAACACTTCAGGGCAGATACAGTATGGTGTTAGATAGAGAGTAGAGCTCACTCTACACTATTTCCCATCAAACACTCCCAGGACAGGTACAGCACGGGGTTAGATACAGAATAAAGCTCCCTCTACACTGTCCCCCCATCAAACACTCCCAGGACAGGTACAGCATGGGGTTAGATACAGAGTAAAGCTCCCTCTACACTGTCCCTCATCAAACACTCCCAGGACAGGTACAGCACGGGGTTAGGTACAGAATAAAGCTCCCTCTACACTGTCCCCCCATCAAACACTCCCAGGACAGGTACAGCACGGGGTTAGGTACAGAATAAAGCTCCCTCTACACTGTCCCCCATCAAACACTCCCAGGACAGGAGCAGCATGGGGTTAGATACAGAGTAAAGCTCCTTTTACACTATCCACCATCACTTCTACTATGCTCCAATGGTAATGGTTTATTAAATTATGAGGGTGTCGGATAGAAGTGAAGGGACAGTGCAGGAGGGAGATACTTGGACAATTGGAGCTCATTCTGGTGTAGGTGGGGCCTCTACAAAAGTGATGGTCTACACCTGAACCAGAGGGGTACCAATTGCTTGGGGGGGGAATTTGCCAATGCTATTCGGGGGGGGGGGTTTAAACTGATTCAGAGGGGGGAT
Organism: Carcharhinus amblyrhynchos; assembly: GCF_965287045.1. Taxonomy (NCBI): domain Eukaryota; kingdom Metazoa; phylum Chordata; class Chondrichthyes; order Carcharhiniformes; family Carcharhinidae; genus Carcharhinus; species Carcharhinus amblyrhynchos. Next base: position 886,506 of record NW_027649819.1, on the reverse strand, counting down.
GGGAACCTGAATCGTAGCTCCACTGTACAGGAGGATGAGAATAGGGAGGTCATGGATAAGGTTTCTCGGTTGCAGCAGTGTATTGGCAGGCGGGAGGGTGGTTTGAAGTGCGTATACTTTAATGCGAGGGGCATACGCAATAAAGGTGGATGAACTTGCAGCCTGGGTTGGTACCTGGGACTTCGATGTTGTGGCCATTACAGAGACATGGATAGAGCAGGGACAGGAATGGCTGTTGCAGGTTCCGGGGTTCAGATGTTTCAGTCAGAGCAGAAAAGGTGGTAGAAGAGGGGGAGGCGTGGTATTGTTAGTCAACGACAGTATTACAGTGGCAGAAAGGACGTTTGATATGGACCTGTCTATTGAGGTAGTATGGGCTGAGATTAAAAACAGGAAAGGAGAGGTCACACTACTGAAAGTTTTTTTATAGGCCTCCAAAAAGTTCCAGAGATGTAGAGGAAAGGATTGCAAAGATGATTCTGGATAGGAGCGAAAGTAACAGGGTCGTTGTTATGGAGGACTTTAACTTTACAAATATCGATGGAAAAGTTGCAGTCCGAGTACATTAGATGGGTCAGTTTTTGTCCAATGTGTGCAGGAAGGTTTCCTGACACAGTATGTAGATAGGCCAACAAGAGGTGAGGCTACATTGGATTTGGTACTGGGTAATGAACCAGACCAGGTGTTAGACTTGGAGGTAGGTGAACACTTTGGTGATAGTGACCACAATTCGGTTACGTTTACCTTAGTGATGGAAAGGGATAGGCATATACCAAAGGGCAGAAGTTATAGCTGGGGGAAAGGTAATTATAGGCAATTAGGTGAGATTTAGGATATATAGGGTGGAGTAGGAAATTGCAGGGGCTGGAAACATCTGAAATGTGGAGCTTATTCAAGGAGCAGCTACTGCGAGTCCTTGATAAATATGTACCTGTCAGGCAGGGAGGAAGTGGTCGAGCGAGGGAACCGTGGTGTACTAAGGAAGTTGAATCTCTGGTGAAGAGGAAGGAGGAGGCTTATGTAAAGATGAGACATGAAGGCTCAGTTAGGGCACTGGAGAGTTACAAATTAGCCAGGAAGGAGCTAAAGAGAGAGTTAAGAAGAGGACATGAGAAGACTTTGACAGGTAGAATCAAGGAGAACACCAAAGCTTTCTATAGGTATGTCAGGAATAAAAGGTTGGTTAGGGTAAGATTAGGGCCAGTCAGAGAGAATAGTGGGAAGTTGTGCGTGGAGCCTGAAGAAATAGGAGAGGCACTGAATGAGTATTTTTCGTCAGTATTCACGCAGGAAAAAGTCAATGTAGTCAAGGACAATACTGAGATACAGGCTTTTAGACTAGATGGGATTGAGGTAGGAGGAGGTGTTGGCAATTCTTTAGAGTATGAAAATAGATAAGTCCCCTGGGCCGGATGGGATTTACCCTGGGATTCCCTGGGAGGCTAGGGAGGAGATTGCAGTGCCTTTGGCTTTGATCTTCATGTCGTCGTTGGCCACAGGTATAGTGCCCGAAGACTGGAGGATAGCAAATGTTGTCCCCTTGTTCAAGAAGGGGAGTAGAGACCATCCTGGGAATTATAGACCAGCAATTGGGCAAAGTTTTGGAAAGAATTATAAGGGATAGGATTTATAATCATCTAGAGGGAAATAAATTGATTAGGGATAGTCAACACGGTTTTGTGAAGGGTAGGCCGTGCCTCACAAACCTTATCGAGTTTTTTGAAAAGGTGACCAAAGAGGTGGATAAGGGTAAGGCAGTTGACGTGGTGTATGTGGATTTTAGCAACGCGTTTGATAAGGTTCCCCATGGTAGGCTACTGCAGAAAATACGGATGCATTGAGGGTGATTTAGCAGTTTGGATCAGGAATTGGCGAGCTGATAGAAGACAGAGGGTGGTGGTTGATGGGAAATATTCAACCTGGAGTGCAGTTACAAGTGGTGTACCTCAAGGATCTGTTTTGCGGCCACTGCTGTTTGTCATTTTTATAAATGACCTAGATGAGGGTGTAGAAGGATGGATTACTAAATTTACTGATGACACCAAAGTCGGAGGAGTTGTAGACAGTGAGGATGGATGTTACAGTTTGCAGAGGGACATAGATAAGCTGCAGAGCTGGGCCGAGAGGTGAAAAATGGAGTTTAATACGGAAAAGTGTGAAGTGATTCACTTTGGTAAGAATAACAGGAGTACAGAATATAGGCCTAATGGAAGGACTCTTGGTAGTGTTGACGAGCAGAGAGATCTCGGGATACATGTGCATAGATCCCTGAAATTTGGCACCCAGGTTGATAAGGTTGTTAAGAAGGCGTACGGTGTGTTAGCTTTTATTGGTAGAGGGATTGAATTTTGGAGCCGTGAGGTCATGTTGCAGCTGTACAAAACTCTGGTGCGGCCGCACTTGGAGTATTGTGTACAGTTCTGGTCACCACATTATAAGAAAGATGTGGAGGCATTGGAAAGGGTGCAGAGGAGGTTTACCAGGATGTTGCCTGGTATGGTGGGAAGGTCTTATGAGGAAAGGCTGAGGGACTTGAGGTTGTTTTTGTTAGAGAGAAGAAGGTTAAGAGGTGACCTGATTGAGGCATACAAGACGATCAGAGGGTTAGATAGGGTGGATAGTGAGAGCCTTTTTCCTCAGATGGTGATGGCTAACACGAGGGGACATAGCTTTAAATTAAAGGGTGGTAATTATAGGACGGATCCTGCAGCAGTTGTGGACTCGCCAACTTTAAGGGCGTCCAAATAGTCAGTGGATAGGCATATGGATAACATTGGAATAGTTTAGGTTAGAGGGTCATTAGATTGGTTCCACTGGTCGGCGCAACATCGAGGGCCGAAGGGCCTGTACTGCACTGTAATGTTCTATGTTCTAAGAATGAATGAATGTTTTGGTCATGAGCCAGTTGACGTACACGTGCCAGTGTTGTTCTGTAACTCAACCTTGGTGAGGTCCTGGATCCAGACCTGCAGTTCAGGGGCAGACTCTCCCAGATTTCCTGATCACTCTCTCAGCAAAGGTTCACAATGTTGGTGACAAATCTGAAGGTGATATTCATAGAACATAGAACATAGAACATTACAGCGCAGAACAGGCCCTTCGGCCCACGATGTTGTGCCGACCAGTTACAAAAACAATGACCCACTAGCCTATACCAATCCCTTTTCGTCCATAAACCTATCCAGAGATCTCTTAAACGCCCCCAAACTAGGCACATTTACAACTGCAGCAGGCAGGGCATTCCAATCCCTCACCACCCTCTGGGTAAAGAACCTACCCCTGACATCTGTCCTGTGTGTTAATCAATACTAATGAGTGGATAAAGACTTCACACACAACACATTGAGCTCAAGGATCTTTTACAATTCCTCTGAGGGACATGGACATTCATGGAAAGGTCAGCACTGCCCGTGCTGGGTGACTGTCTTTCACCATAGCAGATGGAGTGGTGAGGTTGTTCTCGTGTGGTTAGGGAGTGGCCATGAAGGAACGGCCAAGATACATTACAATTCAGGATTATGTGTCAGTCAGAGGGGAACCCGGAAACTTTTAAAGTTTTTCAAGTTTATTTATTAATGTCACTATTCAGCTTGCATTAACACTGGAATAAAGTTACTGTGAAAATCCCAGAGCCGCCACATTTTGGTGCATTTTCACGTAACACTGAGGGAGAATTTGACATGATCAATGCACCTAACCAGCATGTCTCTCCGACTGGGGGATGGTTCTGTTATGGTGTCAGAATCCTAATATAATCTTAGAATTCCTGTGATGCAGAGGGAGGCCATTTGGTACGTCAAGTCTGCACTGACAACAATCCCACCATGCTCTATCCCAATAACTCCACATATTTGAACTATTAATTCCCCGATACTGTGGGGCAATTTAGAATAGCCAATCCACCGAACGCACACATCTTGGCAATTTGACATGGCCAATCTATCTAACCTTCACATCTTTGGAACTAAGTGGCAATTTAGCATTGCCAATCCACCAAACCTTTGGACTATGGGAGAAAACGGGAGCACCCAGAAGAAACCCACGCAGACATGGGGAGAACCTGCATAGACAATAACTCAAGCCGGGAATCGAACCCAGGTCCCTGGCGCTGTGAGGCAACAGTGACCATTGCAGATCTCATTGTAATCAGTGAATTGATGAAACATAGAAAGAATTTTCCTGTTAGATTCTGGGTGGTTGTTGCTTGATGATTATCAGTTTGTTTTACGCTGAAACCAACTATCACCTTGAGTAGAGAAACAAGGGGTGATCTATCCCGGCTCTCTGTGGGAACTGGGGTGGGGTTCAGATTGTTCATAACAAAGAACAAAGAACAACACAGCACGGGAAACAGGCCCTTTAACCCAACGAGCCTGCGCCGCCATCTTAACAATGTATTTTTCCTACACCCCCCCTTGACGCGTGTCTGTGTTCCAGAGGCTCCTATTTCAATCTGCTTTTCTCAGCATTTGGAATGGGAACCTGCCAGAAAAATGGGGGGACCCACCTCGTAGTTTTAGGCCAGGACCCAATGGGCTGCGATTGGCACCTGAGTTAAAATGGGAGTGCCACTCTGCCCCGTCTCTCCTACCGGGATGAACAGGGGCCAGATTTCTGCAGGTGGCGAGGCTGAAGCTCTCGGTGACCAGGTGGGTCTTCAGGAGGTCGGTGTTGAGCTCACAGTGCAGAGCATCGGAACTCCACACCCACATCTCATTCAGGAGCCAATTCAGTTCAGCATCCGAGGGGAGGAAGTTGGGATTGTCTTCTCCTGGCATTTGCTTCAGCTGTGAGGAACATGAATGTGGAAGATTAGGAGCCCTGCCTATCATGCAACATTTAAAATAGCACCCTGCAATGTGCCACAAGGTGATTGACGGGAGGGATATCAAAGTCTGACACCAGGGGCAGAATTTTCCTGTCACACCACCATCAGAATCGTAGCAGGCGGGAAATGGACCTCGCAAAAGTCTGTTGACCTCGGGCAGGGTTTTCCTGTTTTGGGGCGAGTGTGCCAGAAAATCCCACCCCACTTCAGGGAAAATGTCCAGGCCAATGCCCAAAAGCTATAAAGAGGTGGGTTTCAAGAATGATCTAAAAACAGGAGAGAAAGCGGGCAGTGGGGGCAGCACAGAGGTTAGCACTGCTGCTTCACAGCGCCAGGACATCACTGTGAAAATCCTCAAGTCGCCACACTGTCACCTGGAGACAGAGAAGTTTGCATGGCCAATACACCTATTTTTGGACACTAAGGGGCAATTTGGCATGGCCAATGCAATTCACCTGCACATCTTTTTATAGGCAGAGAAAACAGGCAATATTACAATAACCACGGGGAAATTCAATATTCAGGTAGACTGGGAAAATCAGGTAGGTAGTGGATCCCAAGAAATGGAATTTGTGGAATGTCTAAGAAATTGTTTTTTTTGGAGCAGCTTGTGACAGAGCCAACCAGGGAACAGGCAATTCTGGATTTGGTAATTTATAATGAGGCAGACTGGTGAAGGAATCCCGAGGGAACAGTGACCACAGTATGATAAAATTTACCCTGCAGTTTAAAGGAGAAGCTGGAATCAGATGTAATGCTATTACAATTACATAAAGGTGAGGGGGGAGAGAGAGGCCGAGAGCAGAGAGGGGGGACAGCGAGCACCAATCGACTGAGTTTTAAAAAAATTGTCCATTAAAATAAAGATTACAAATACATGAGGGAGGAGCTGGCCAGAGTTGATTGGAAAGGGAGACTAGGTTTGTCAAGGGGAGGTCATGTCTGTTCATTGAGGAGGTAACAAGGAAGTTCCATAAAGGAGAACCAGTGGGCGTGATTTATTTAGATTTCCAAAAGGCTTTTGACAATGTGCTACATAGGAGACTGTTAAATAAGTTAAGAGCCATGGTGTTAAGGGTAAGATCCTGACATGAATAGAGGATTGGCTGACTGGCAGAAGGCAGAGAGAGGGGATAAAGGGGCCTTTTTCAGGTTGGCAGCCGGTGACTAGTGACGTGCCTCAGGGGTTGAAGCTGGGAACCACAACTTTCCACAATATACATTAATGATTTGAAAGAAAGTATGGTTGGCGTGAGTATGGTTGGTGGCATTCTGGCAAATAGGGTCCGGGTGAAGGCTGGGATGAAAGCACTTTATCTGAATGCACGAAGCATTCGGAATAAAGTGGATGAGCTGGTGGCGCAGATCAGCACAAATGGATATGATCTGGTGGCCATTACAGAGACGTGGTTGCAAGGTGACAGGGACTGGAAGCTGAATGTCCAGGGGTATCAAGTGTTTAGGAAGGATAGGCGGGAGGGAAAAGGGGGAGGCGTAGCTCTGCTGATTAAGGATAGCATCAGGGTGGTAGTAAGGGATGATAGAGGAACCAAAGAGCAGAACGTGGAATCGTTGTGGGTGGAGATTAGGAACAGCAAAGGGAGGAAGACGTTGGTGGGTGTCGTCTATAGGCCCCCGAATAATGATCTGGAGGTGGGGCGGGCTGTTAACGCGCAAATAAATGCGGCGTGCAGGAATGGGACGGCGATAATTATGGGGGATTTCAATCTACATATTGATTGGTCAACGGTGGGACGCGGTGGGCTTGAGGAGGAGTTCTTGGAATGCTGCCAGGATAGTTTCCTCGAACAGCGTGTGTTGGAGCCGACGAGGGAGCGAGCTATCTTGGATCTGGTGTTATGTAATGAGGCGGGTAGAATTAGGGACCTTGTGGTGAAGGATCCTCTTAGGAAGAGTGATCATTGTATGGTGGAATTTCTGATGCAGATGGAGGAGGAGAAAGTGGGTTCCCGGACATGTGTCCTTTGTTTGAACAGAGGGGAGTACGATAGGACGAGAGAGGAATTGGCGAATGTTGATTGGGGGAGCACATTGGAAGGTAGGTCTGCTGAGGAACAGTGGAGGATCTTTAAGGAGATCTTTCTTGGTGCTCAGCAGAAATTTATTCCGATGGTTATAAAGGACCGTAGGAGGAGAGATAATAAGCCGTGGATAATGAAGGAGGTGAAGGAAAGTGTTAAATTAAAAGCGGATGCGTTTAGAGTAGCTAAGAGTAGTGGGTGAGAAGAGGATTGGGAGAGGTTTAAATGTCAACAAAGAATGACAAAGAAGTTGATAAAGAAGGGTAGGATAAACTATGAAGCTGGGCTAGCGCTTAATATAAAAAAGGATAGTAAGAGTTTTTATAAATATATAAAAAGGAAAAGGCTGACTAGGGTGAACGTTGGACCCTTAGAGGATGAGAGGGGGGGCTTAGTGGTAGGGGATGGGGAAATGGCTGAGGTCTTGAATAACTTTTTTGTTTCGGTCTTCACGGAGGAGGACGTGAATAATTTGCCGGGTGTTAGCGATGGAAAGGTGGTAGGACTGGAGGGTCTCGATGACATTACTGTTACTAGAGAGGCAGTGCTCAACAGACTGGAGTGACTGATTGTGGACAAGTCCCCAGGACCGGATGAAATGCATCCGAGGGTTCTGAAAGAAATGGCAGAGGTGATAGTGGATGCCTTGGTGGTTATTTTCCAAACCTCGCTGGATTCCGGGGAAATGCCGGAAGATTGGAAAACGGCTAATGTTACGCCGTTGTTTAAGAAGGGTAGCAGGCAAAAGGCAGGGAATTATAGGCCGGTTAGTTTAACGTCTGTTGTAGGAAAAATGTTAGAATCCGTGATCAAGGAGAAAATAGTGAGGCATCTCGAGGAGAATCGTTTGGTAGGGCAGACGCAGCACGGTTTCGTTAAGGGGAAGTCGTGTCTGACAAATTTATTGGAGTTCTATGAGGATGTGTCGAGGGCGGTGGATAGAGGAGAGCCGGTGGATGTGGTCTTTCTTGATTTTCAGAAGGCGTTTGACAAGGTACCTCACAAGAAGTTATTACAGAAGGTTAGGGGGCATGGAGTTGGGGGTAGGGCGTTAGCGTTGATAGAGGAATGGCTGTCAAATAGGAGGCAGAGAGTGGGGGTTAATGGGTGCTATTCGGATTGGCGGATGGTGACTAGTGGAGTGCCCCAGGGGTTGGTGCTGGGGCCTCAGCTATTTACCATTTATATAGATGATCTGGAGGAGGGAACCGAGTGTATGGTGTCGAAATTTGCTGATGACACCAAGATTGGTGGAACGGCAAATTGTGCGGAGGGTGTGGAGAGTCTGCAGAAGGATCTAGATAGGCTGGGCGAATGGGCCAGGAAATGGCAAATAGAATTTAATGTTGGCAAGTACGAGGTGGTCCACTTTGGTAGGAATAATGGTAGGAAGGACTATTACTTACGTGGCGAAAAACTGCAGCAGGCGACGGTGCAGAGGGACCTCGGGGTCCTTGTGCATGAGTCGCAAAAACCCAGCTTGCAGGTGCAGCAGGTGGTCAGGAAGGCGAATGGGATGCTGGCCTTCATAGCGAGGGGGATTGAATATAAAAGTAGGGAGGTCTTGCTGCAACTGTACAGGGCACTGGTGAGGCCGCAGCTGGAGTACTGTGTGCAGTTTTGGTCGCCGTACTTACGCAAGGATATTTTGGCCTTGGAGGGAGTGCAGAGGAGGTTTACTAGGCTGATACCGGAGTTGAGGGGGTTGAGCTATGAGGAGAGACTGAATAAACTAGGCTTGTACTCGTTAGAGTTTAGAAGAATGAGGGGAGATCTCATTGAGACGTATAAGATGATGAATGGGATGGATAGGATAGAGGTGGAGAGACTCTTCCTGCTCAGAAAGGACAGTAGGACTAGGGGGCACAGCCTCAAGATAAAGGGGGGGGCGGTTTAGAATGGAGTTGAGGAGGAACTTCTTCACTCAAAGGGTGGTGAATCTCTGGAATTCTCTGCCCGTTGAAGTGGTGGAGGCTGCCTCGCTAAATATTTTTAAGACGCGGGTTGATGGGTTTTTGATAAGCGAGGGGATTAAGGGTTATGGGGAGAGGGCGGGAAAGTGGAACTGAGCCACGACAGATCAGCCATGATCTTATTGAATGGCGGGGCAGGCTCGAAGGGCTAGATGGCCTACTCCTGCTCCTATTTCTTAGGTTCTTATGTTCTTAAGAAGGTACTGATGCTAAGTTTGCAGATGATACAAAGATATGTAGAGGGATAGGTAGTATCGAGGAAGCCGGGGGGCTGCAGAAGGACTTGAACAGGTTAGGAGAGTGGGCAAAAAAAGTGGAAGATGGAAAACAATGTGGAAAAGTGTGAGGCTATGCACTTTGGAAGGAGGAATATTAAAACTATTTTCTCAATGGGGAAATGCTTAGGAAATCAGAAACACAAAGAGACTTGGGAATCATTGTTCAGGATTCTCTTAGGGTTAATGTGCAGGTTCAGTCGGCAGTTAGGAAGGCAAATGCAATGTTAGCACTCATGTCGAGAGAGCTCGATTACAAGCGCAGGGATGTACTTCTGGGGCTGTATAAGGCTCTGGGCAGACCCTATTTGGAGTACTTTGAGCAGTTTTGCACCCTGTATCTAAGGAAGGACATACTGGACTTGGAAAGGGTCCAGAGGAGGTTCATGAAGAGCTTGTCATATGATGAAAGGTTGAGGACTCTCATTGGAGTTTTGAAGGATGAGGGGGGATCTTATTGAAACCAGAATTGAACACTATTTGCTGACGACACCAAGATTGGTGGAGTAGTGGATGAGGTGGGGGGCTGTTATAGGCTGCAAAGAGACATTGATAGGATACAGAGCTGGGCCGAAAAGTGGCAGATTAACCCTGATAAGTGCGAGGTGATTAATTTTGGTAGGACAAACTTGAATGTGGATTACAGGGTCAACGGCAGGGTTCTAAGGAGTGTGGAGGAACAGAGAGATCTTGGGGTTCATATCCACAGATCTCTGAAGGTTGCCACTCAAGTGGATAGAGCCGTGAAGAAGGCTTATAGTGTGTCAGAGTTTATAAACAGAGGGTTTGAGTTTAAGAGCCGTGGGGTTATGCTGCAACTATACCGGACCTTGGTGAGACCACATTTGGAATATTGTGTTCAGTTCTGGTCACCTCACTACAAGAAGGATGTGGAAGCATTGGAGAGAGTACAGAGGAGATTTACCAGGATGCTGCCTGGTTTGGAGGGTAGGTCTTATGAGGAAAAGTTGAGGGAGTTGGGGCTTTTCTCTTTGGAGCGGAGAAGGATGAGAGGCGACTTAATAGAGGTTTATAAGATGATGAGGGGGATTGATAGAGTGGACGAACAGAGACTATTTCCTTGGGTGGATGTAGCTGTTACTAGGGGGCATAACTATAAGGTTGATGGTGGGAGATATAGGAGGGATGTCCGAGGTAGATTCTTCACTCAGAGAGTGGTTGGGGTGTGGAATACACTGCCTGCTGTGATAGTGGAGTCAGACACTTTAGGAACTTTCAAGCAGTTATTGGATGGGTACATGGAGCGCTCCAGAATGATAGGGAGTGGGATAGCTTGATCTTGGGATTGGACATAGCTCGGCACAACATCGAGGGCCGAAGGGCCTGTACTGTACTGTAATGTTCTATGTTTCTATATTCTAAGTGCGGCCTAACTAATGTTCTTTAAAAATGCAACATGACTTGCCAATTTTTAAATCAGTGTCTCAGCTGATGAAGACAAGCCTACCATGTGCCTTCTTCACTCCTTCTCCATCTATGTTGCCACTTTCAATGTGTACCTTTACACTCTTTGCCTATCAGTACTCTTAAGGTTCAGCCATTTACTGTATATTTTCAATCTATATTAGACCTTCCAAAATGCATTATCTCACATTTGTCTGGATTAAACTCCATCTCCATCTTCATCTTCATCTCCACCTGCTGTATCCTCTGATGGTCCTCATCGCTATCCGCAAATCCACCAACCTTTGTGTTGTCTGCAAGCTTACTAATCAAACAGTTACATTTTCCTCCAAATCATTTATATATGTTACAAGCAGATCTAATCAAGGTATATATTTTAAAAGGGATTGATAATGTAAATGTAGACCAAATGCTTCCCTTTGTGGGACAATCTAGAATCACAAGTATAGGTTGAGATTTAAAACTGAGATGAGGAGGAGCTTCTTCTCACAGAGGGTGGTGAATTTGTGGAACTCGCTGCCCCACAGTGCGGTGGAGTCTGAATCACTGAATGGTTTCAAGAAGGAGATAGATATATTTCTGAGAGAAAATGGCTTAATGGGATATGGAGAAAAGGTGGGAGGTGTATTTGAGACCAGGGAGAGATCAGTCATGATCTCCTTGAATGGTGGTGCAGGCTTGAAGGGCTTAATTACCTACTTGGCACATATTGGCACTGCTGCCTCACAGTGCCAGGGGCCTGGTTTTGATTTCCAGCTTCGGGCAATGTCTGTGTGGAGTCTGCATGTTCTCCCCACTGTCTGCATGGGTTTTCTCCAGGTGCTCCAGTTTCCTCCAACAGTCTGGAAGACACGCTGGTTAGGGAGCATTGGCCATGCTAAATGGTCTCTCAGTTACCCAAACAGGTGCCGGAGTGTGGCGACTAGGGGATTTTCACAGTAACTTCACTGCAGTGTTAATGTAAACCTCTTTGTGACATTAATAAATAGATTTACTTCTACTCCTGATTCCTATGTCCTTGATCAAAAGCAGGATAAAGGGCTATGAGAAAAAGACAGGAAATTCGAGTTAGGATGAGATGGAGATCAGCCATGATCATATAAAATGGCAGAGGGCTGAATTGTCTTTCTCCTGTCATAGATTCCCGACAGTGCAGAGAGAGGCTGAGGGGGGCGAGGTGTAACTCAGACGTTAGAGGGAGGTTTTTCACACAGAGAGTTGTGAGGGCCTGGAATGCTCTGCCAAGTAGGGTGGTGGAGGCAGGCACACTAGAGTTGTTAAAGGTGTACTTAGACAGGCACATAAGTGGACTAGAGATGGATGCCAAAGAGACTTTATTTCCAAAAAACTGATATTGCAGAAAGTGCATATCTCGATGTGTTCCGTGTACTGAGTAATCCACGTATTCCACGTTTGACTGTCAGTATTTGGTCAAAGCGATTGACTCTAGTTAACCAAAAAGCTGATATTGCAGCAAAGTGCGTCTCTGGATGATGTAAGCTTTTTGGATATCTCCACATTTGATTCTGGAGATTTTTCTCGATGCCAATGGTAGTTTATTTATTAACACCTGGTATTGCGCCAAAGTCCTGATATTGATCCATTGAGAGTTGTGAATGAATCCACGTTGTTTGTGAATATTTTGTCAAATCCAGTGTCTCTCTTTGGCCAGAAAGCGGATATTTCGCTAAGTTTCGGTAAATTGCATAGCTGCATGAGGGAAGTATGATCAGGCAATCCAGAATTGATTACAAAGATTTCCTTTGCACCCATGAGCTTTTCTTACCAATAACCTGATTATTTCTCTAAATTACACCTCTCGATGAATTCAGCGTTTTCAGTATCTCCACATTTGATCCCAAAGATTTCCACAATGAGAATCAACTTTTATCGCCAAAAATGTGATATTTGGGTGAAAAGTACCAATCTGGACGAGATAAGCATTTTGGGTTTCTCCACATTTGTTCCAAAGATTTTCCCGAAGCCAATGAGCCTTTATTTCCAAAAAGCTGATACTGCGCCAAACTGCTTGTCTCGATCAGTTTAGCGTTATGAGTAAATCCATATTCGATTGTAAATATTTTGTCAAAACCATTGACTCTATTTGTCCAACAAGCTGATATTGTGGCAAAGTGCATATCCGGATGAGGTAAGCAGTTTGGATATCTCCACACTTGGTTCCAGAGATGTCTCTCGATGCCAAAGTCACTTTATTTCCTAACATCTCATATTGTGCAAAAGAGCTCATCTCCATTAGATCATCATTTTGAGTAAATCCACATTTGATTGTAAAAATGTTGTCAAAGCCATTGACTCTCTTTGGCCAAAAAGCTGATAGTGTAACAATGTGCATTATCTGGATGAGTTAAGCATTTTACTGTTTGCGTATTGGACTCCAAATATTTCCACACTGCAAGCCAGGTATTACTGCCCAAAATCTGATATAGCGTTGAAGTCAGCATCTGAATAAGAATGGCGTTTTGGGTAAACCAACTTTCGTTCCAACGGTTCACTGAATACCAATCAGTCTCTGTTGCCAAACGCTTGATATTTCGGCAAAGTGCGTAACAGGAGGTGACAAGCATTTTGTGCATATTTGCATGATGAGAGCGTTTTGGGTACGTCCACATTTGGTTCCGTAGTCTTTCTCGATTCCAATGAGACTTCATTTCCAAAAAGCTGATATTGCGGCCAAGTGCATATCTGGGTGAGTTAAGCATTTTGGATATCTCTACATTTGAATGCAAAGATCTTCTCGATGGCCAATGGCACTTTATTTCCAAACATCTGATATTATGCCAAAGTGCTTATCTCGATGCGTTCTCCATTTGGAGTCAATCCACTTTTGATTGCAAACATATTGTCAAAGCCAATGACTCTCATAGTCCACAAAGCTGATACTGCGGCAAAGTGCATATCTGGGTGACTTAGGCATTTTGGATATCTCTTCACTTGATTCCGAAGATTCTCTCAGTGGGCAATGGGACTTTGTGTCCTGACATCTGATACTGCACCAACGTGCTTATCTCTCTCAGTTCAGCGTTTTGAGTAAATCCAAATTTGATTGTAAATATTTTGTCAAAACCAATGACTCTATGAATCCAAGAAGCTGATGTTGCTGCAATGTGCATATGCGGATGAGTTCAGCCTTTGAGATATCTCCACACTTGTTTCCAAAGATTCCTCTCGATGCCAATGACACTTTATATCCTAACGTTTGATATTTCGCCAAAGTGATCATCTCACTTAGTTCAGCGTATTGAGTAAATCCATGTGTGATTGTAAGTATGTTGTCAAAGCCATTGACTCTATTAATCCAAAAAGCAGATATTTCGGCAAAGCGAAGGCCTGGGTGAGTTAAGCGTTTTGGATCTCTCCGCATCTGATTCCCAAGCTTTCCTCGATGGCCAATGACACTTTATTACCTAACATCTGATACTGCGCCAAAGTGCTTCTCTCGATGAGTTCCACGTTTTGACTAAATCCACATTTGATTGCAAATATGTTGGCTCCCGTAATCCAAGTGCTGATATGAAGGCAAAGTGCATATCTGGGTGAGGTATACTTTTTGGATATCTCTCCATTTGATGCCGAAGATTTTCTCGATGGGCAATGGCACTTTATTTCCTAATCTTTGTCATTGCGCCAAAGTGCTGATCTCCATTAGTTTAGCGTTTTGAGCAAATCCACATTTGATTGTAAATATGTTGTCAACGCCATTGACACTTCGGCCAAAAAGCTGATAGTGTGGCAATGTGCATATCTGGATGAGTTAAGCATTTTACTATATGCCTATTGCACTCCAAACATTTCCACACTGCAAGCCAGGTATTGCTGGCCAAAATCTGATATAGCGTTCAAGTCAGCATCTGAATGAGAATGGCGTTTTGGGTAAACCTACTTTGGATCCAACGGTTCACTGAATACCAATCAGTCTCTGTTGCCAAAAGTCTGATTTTTCTGCAAGCTGCATATCTGGGCGGGATAAGCACTTTGGATATCTCTATATTTGAATGCGAAGATCTTCTCGATGGCCAATGGAACGTTATTTACGAACATCTGATATTATGCCAAAGTGCTTATCTCGATGAGTTCTCCATTTTGAGTAAATCCACATTTGATTGCAAACATGTTGTCAAAGCCAATGACTCCCAAAGTCCGCATAGTTGATATTGCGGCAAAGTGCATATCCTGGTGAGATAGGCATTTTGCATATGTCTTCATTTGATTCTGAAGATTCTCTCGATGGGCAATGGGACTTTACGTCCTGACATCTGATACTGCGCCAAAGTGTTTATCTCGATCAGTTTAGCATTTTGATGAAATCCAAATTTGATTGTAAATAATTTGTCAAAACGATTGACTCGATTTATCCAACAAGCTAAAATTGCTGCAAAGTGCACATGCGAATGAGTTACGCCTTTTAGATAACTCCACACTTATCTCCGGAGATTTGTCTCAATGCCAATGACACTTTATATCCTAACATTTGATATTTCGCCAAAGTGCCTTAGTTCAACGTATTGAGTATCCATGCTGGAGTCAAAGAATGTTGTCAAAGCCATTGACTCTATTAATCCAGAGATCTGATATTTCGGCAAAGCGCATATCTGGGTGATTTGAGCATTTTGAACCTCTCCAAATGTGATTGCCAAGATTTCCTCGATTGCCAATGACACTTTATTCCCTAACATCTGATACCGCTCCAAAGTATTTACCTCCATCAGGACAGCATTTTGAGTAAATCCACATTTGATTGCAAGTATGTTGTCAAAGTCAACAGCTCTTGTAATGCAAAAAGCTGATATTGCAGCAAAGTGCATATCTGGGTGAGGGATGCTTTTTGGATATCTCTCCATTTGATTCCGAAAGTGTGTCTCGATGGGCACTGGCACTTTAGTTCCTAACAACTGATATTGCGCCAAAGTGCTGATCGCCGTTTGTTCAGCGTTTTGAGTAAATCCACATTTGATTGTAAAAATGTTGTCAAAGCCATTGACTCTCTTTGGCCACAAAGCTGATAGTGTAACAATGTGCATTATCTGGATGAGTTAAGCATTTTACTGTTTGCGTATTGGACTCCAAACATGTCCACACTGCAAGCCAGGTATTACTGCCCAAAATCTGATATAGCGTTGAAGTCAGCATCTGAATGAGAATGGCGTTTTGGGTAAACCAACTTTCGTTCCAACGGTTCACTGAATACCAATCAGTCTCTGTTGCCAAACGCTTGATATTTCGGCAAAGTGCGTAACAGG
This sequence comes from Carcharhinus amblyrhynchos, assembly GCF_965287045.1. Lineage (NCBI taxonomy): Eukaryota > Metazoa > Chordata > Chondrichthyes > Carcharhiniformes > Carcharhinidae > Carcharhinus > Carcharhinus amblyrhynchos. Next base: position 870,705 of record NW_027649819.1, on the reverse strand, counting down.
AGGTGACAAGCATTTTGTGCATATTTGCATGATGAGAGCGTTTTGGGTACGTCCACATTTGGTTCCGTAGTCTTTCTCGATTCCAATGAGACTTCATTCCCAGAAAGCGGATATGCGTGATCTGGGTGAGTTAAGCATTTTGGATATCTCTACATTTGAATGCAAAGATCTTCTCGATGGCCAATGGCACTTTATTTCCAAACATTTGATATTATGCCAAAGTGCTTATCTCGATGCGTTCTCCATTTTGAGTCAATCCACTTTTGGTTGCAAACATATTGTCAAAGCCAATGACTCTCATAGTCCACAAAGCTGATACTGCGGCAAAGTGCATACCTGGGTACCTTACTCATTTTGGATATCTCTTCACTTGATTCCAAAGATTCTGTCGATGGGCAATGGGACTTTGTGTCCTGACATCTGATACTGAGCCAAAGTGCTTATCTCTCTCAGTTCAGCGTTTTGAGTAAATCCAAATTTGATAGTAAATATTTTGATATAGCCATTGTCTATATTCGTCCAGAAAGCTGATGCCGCCGCAAAGCGCACATCTGGATGATTAAAGCGTGTTCGATATCTGCACATTTGACTGCTGAGACCTTTCTCTATGCCAAAGACACTTAATTTACGAACAACTCATTGGATAGCCACTTTGTGACAGTAGCAACTTGCATGGAGAATGGAATCATGAATGGCATAAAATCAAACCTTAGAATGATTGTAGAAATGCTTAACATATCGTGATGTTCAGTTTGCCACAATATCAATAACTCGGCACAACACTCTCGATGACAGTCAGCGAGTCATTGGAAACTAAAGGAGATCAACACAAAGGGCTCAACTCATCGAGAGAAGCATTTTGCCACGTTTTCTCTTCAGCGACGAAAAATGATCAGTTACTATGAAAGGAAGACGTAGAAGCTCATGTGGATTTCCTCGAAATGCTTAACTCAACACGTTGGGCACATTGTGGATATGTCACATTGCTTGGCTAACAGAATCTTGAAAGGCTTGAAATCAAATTTTCTGAACAATTGTGGATGAAGTCAAATTGATAACCACATCCAGATGAGGAGCTTGCCTCACTATCAATAGCGTGGCTGGAAACTCTAGGTGACAGAGACAGAATCATTGGAAACTGATGGAGGTCAGCGCAAATTGCTGAACTCATCGAGATAAGCATATTGTCCTGTTTTCACTTCAGCGACGAAAAATGCTCAGTTACTATGACAGGAAGATTTGGAAGATAAGGTGGACTCCCTCAAAATGCTTAACTCAACAGGTTGGGCACATGGTGGATATGTCACTTTGCTTGGCAAAGAGAATCTTGAATGGCATGAAATCAAATTTCCTGAACAATTGTGCATGATGCGAATTTGCTTACCACATCCAGATGGGAAGTTTGCCACAATGTCAATAACATGGCTGGAAACTCTAGATAACGGAGACAGAATCTTTGGAAACTGATGGCTATCAACGCAAATTGCTGAACTCATCGAGATAGGCATTTTGCCGCGTTTTCATCTATATAAGGAGGGAACCGAGTGCAGGGTGTCGAAATTTGCTGATGACACCAAGATTGGGGGAACGGCAAATTGTGCGGAGGGTGTGGAGAGTCTGCAGAAGGATCTAGATAGGCTGGGCGAATGGGCCAGGAAATGGCAAATGGAATTTAATGTTGGCAAGTGTGAGGTGGTCCACTTTGGTAGGAAGAATGGTAGGAAGGACTATTACTTACGTGGCGAAAAACTGCAGCAGGCGACGGTGCAGAGGGACCTCGGGGTCCTTGTGCATGAATCGCAAAAACCCAGCTTGCAGGTGCAGCAGGTGGTCAGGAAGGCGAATGGGATGCTGGCCTTCATAGCGAGGGGGATTGAATATAAAAGTAGGGAGGTCTTGCTGCAGCTGTATAGGGCATTGGTGAGGCCGCAGCTGGAGTACTGTGTGCAGTTTTGGGCGCCGCACCTGCGCAAGGATATTTTGGCCTTGGAGGGAGTGCAGAGGAGGTTTACTAGGCTGATACCGGAGTTGAGGGGATTGAGCTATGAGGAGAGGCTGAATAAACTAGGCTTGTACTCGTTAGAGTTTAGAAGAATGAGGGGAGATCTCATTGAGACGTATAAGATGATGAATGGGATGGATAGGATAGAGGTGGAGAGACTCTTCCCGCTCAAAAAAGACAGTAGGACTAGGGGGCACAGCCTCAAGATAAAGGGGAGGCGGTTTAGAACGGAGTTGAGGAGGAACTTCTTCACTCAAAGGGTGGTGAATCTCTGGAATTCTCTGCCCGTTGAAGTGGTGGAGGCTGCCTCGCTAAATATTTTTAAGAAGCGGGTTGATGGGTTTTTGATAAGAGAAGGGATTAAGGGTTATGGGGAAAGGGCGGGAAAGTGGAACTGAGCCACGACAGATCAGCCATGATCTTATTGAATGGCGGGGCAGGCTCGAAGGGCTAGATGGCCTACTCCTGCTCCTATTTCTTATGTTCTTATGTTCTTATGTTCATTTCAGCGACGAAAAATGATCAGTTACTATGAGAGCAACACTGGAAGCAAAAGTAGATTCTCCCAAAATGCTTAACTCAACAGGATGGGCACTTTGTGACAGTACAACTTTGCTTTCAGAACAGAATCTTGAATGACATGAAATGGAATATGCAGAAAGATTGTGGATTCAGTGCAAATGCTTAACACAATTAGATGAAGACCTTGCCACAAAATGAATAACTTGACAGAAAGCTCTCGATGATATTGAGAGACTCACTGGAAACTATTCACCATGTTCCCAACCTGTTGAGTTAAGCATTTCGAGGAAATCCACTTGAGCTTCTACATCTTCCTTTCAGAGTAACTGATCATTTTCCGTCGCTGAAGAGAAAACGCGGCAAAATGCTTCTCTCGATGAGTTGAGCCCTTTGTGTTGATCTCCTTTAGTTTCCAATGACTCGCTGAATGTCATCGAGACTCTTGTGCCGAGTTATTGATATTGTGGCAAACTGCTCATCTTAATATGTGAAGCATTTTCTCGTCATCCACAATTATTCTAAAGTTTGATTACATGCCATTCATGATTCCTTTCTCCATGCAAGTTGCTACTGTCACAAAGTGACTATCCCATAGAGTAAAGCATTTTGAACAACTGCCCCTTGGCTTCCAGTCTTCTTCTCATTGTAACAGATCATTTTTCATCGCTGAAGTGAAAACGCGGCAAAATGCTTGTCTCGATGAGTTGAGCAATTTGCGTTGATCTCCTTTACTTTTCAGTGACTCTCTGAAAGTCACCGAGAGTTTTCTGCCAAGTTATTGATATTGAGGCAAACTGCACATAAAGTGTTCGGCGTTTTCGCTTAATCCTCAATCGGTCAGAAAATTTCTTTGAATACCATTCCAGATTCTTTTCGCCAAGCAAGTTGTATTGCACCAACTGACGATCCCGTTGAGTTGGGGATTGTGAATGAATGCACAATAGCTTCCAGTGTTGCTCTCATAGTAACTGATCATTTCTCGTCGCTGAAATGAAAACGCGGCAAAATGCTTATCTCGATGAGTTCACCAATTTGCGTTGATAGCCATCAGTTTCCAAAGATTCTGTCTCTGTCATCTAGAGTTTCCAGCCATGTTATTGACATTGTGGAAAGCTCCTCATCTGTATGTGGTAAGCAGTTACGCATCATGCACAATTGTTCAGAAAATTTGATTTCATGCCATTCAAGATTCTCTTCGCCAAGCAGAGTGACATATCCACCATGTGCCCAACCCGTTGAGTTAAGCATTTTCAGGAAGTCCACCTTATCTTTCAAAACTTCCTGTCATAGTAACTGAGCATTTTTCGTCGCTGAAGTGAAAACAGGACAAAATGCTTATCTCGATGAGTTCAGCAACTTGCATCGGCTCCCAATGATTCTGTCTCTGTCATCTCGAGTTTCCTGCCACGTTATTGATATTGTGCCAAGCTCTTGATCTGGATGTGGTAAGCAATTTGACTTCATCCACAATTGTTCAGAAAATTTGATTTCATGCCTTTCAAGATTCTCTTCGCCAAGCTTTCAGAATTCTGAGGGAGTGGTTAGAAGGAGTTGTGGGCCAGCCAGCTTTAATTATCAAGTGGCCACACGGTGAAGCCTTCCATTGTTTGCTGGAGCAGAGAGAGAGATAAGATTTTACCTGTTAAAAACCTGTTTAAATAAGTTTAAAGAACATAAGAAATAGGAGCAGGAGTAGGCCGAACTGTTTAAAGCATTTATTGTATTTACTGCTTTAAGAATTCTGAAGGAGTGGTTAGTAGGAGTTGTGGGCCAGCCAGCTTTTAAATCAGCGGCAGGTTTAAAAGGAGGCCTGGTGTAGACAGCGGGCAGCGTCGGAGCGGGCAGCAGAGTGAGAGGGAAGCAGAGGGAGCTATTAGGGCTTAATATCAAAAGGGCTGGGGAGAAAAAGGGCCAGGTGAGTTCGTGTGGAAATTTTTCAACATTACTACAGTGAATAATGGAGGGGCATGTGATGTGTGGTTTCTGTATGATGTGGGAACTGGTGGACCCCAGGGTCCTCCCCAGTGACCATGTCTGCAGTAAGTGCAGGTTGCTGGAGGAGCTCCAGCTCAAGGTAGATGAGCTGGCCTCTGAGCTACAGACACTGAGGCTCATCAGGGGGAGAGAGGGTGCCATTGTCAATGGGGTGCAAGAGACATCCACCCCCCCGAGACTGGCTAACTCTAAGGGTCAGGAACAAGAGGGGGCTGCTGAGAGGAGGAAGGAGGGTGGGGAGAGGAGGCCTCAGCCTCTCAAGCTGCATAACAGGTTTGAGGTTCTTGCTTCCAGTGTGGACGAGGACGAGGGAGGTGAGGTTGGTGAGCAAACTGCACACGGTACAGTGATGCAGCAGGACATAGGCAAAGAGAAGGTGAAAAGGAACGTAGTAGTGATTGGGGATAGTGTGGTTAAGGGTATTGACACTGTCCTTTGTCACAATGACAAAGTGCACAGAAGGGTGTGTTGTCTGCCTGGTGCTCGGGTCCGGGATGTCGCATCTGGGCTGCAGAGGAACCTGGAGTGGGAGGGTGAGAATCCGGTCGTTGTGGTTCATGTGGGTGCCGACATAGGCAAAATGCGAACTGAGGATGTGGGGAGGGAGTATGAGGAGCTAGGAATGGAATTAAAAAGTAGAACCGACAAGGTGGTCATCTCTGGGCTACTGCCTGAACCGAGTGCAGACGGGCGTGGGGTTGATAGGATTAAGGAAGTGAATGGGTGGCAGGGATTGGTGTGGGAGGAATGGGTTTGAATTTATGGGGCATTGGTACCAGTATTGGGGTAGGTGGGACCTGTTCAGGTGGGATGGGGTAGGTCTGAACCGTGCTGGGACCAGAGTGCTGGCGAATCGTGTAAAGAGGACTGTAGACAGGGCTTTAAACTAATTGGGGGGGAGGGTGTGAGGGTAGGTGACATTACGGGGTCTAAAGAGACGGTACAGATAAGGGTAGAGGCCGAGGATGTCCCAATAATAGAGGGAGTAAGGGGCGTGAGTATGGTTGGTGGCGTTCCAGCAAATAAGGTCCAGGTGAAGGCTGGGACGAAGGCACTTTATCTGAATGCGCAAAACATTAGGAATAAAGTGGATGAGCTGGTGGCGCAGATCGACACAAATGGATATGATCTGGTGGCCATTACAGAGACGTGGCTGCAAGGTGACAGGGACTGGGAGCTGAATGTCCAGGGGTATCAAGTGTTTAGGAAGGATAGGCGGGAGGAAAGACGGGGGGGCGGAGCTCTGCTGATTAAGGATAGCATCAGGGTGGTAGCAAGGGATGATATTGGAGCCAAAGAGCAGAACGTGGAATCGTTGTGGGTGGAGATTAGGAACAGCAAAGGGAGGAAGACGCTGGTGGGTGTTGTCTATAGGCCCCCAAATAATGATCTGGAGGTGGGGCGGGCTGTTAACGCACAAATAAGTGCGGCGTGCAGGAAAGGGACGGCCGTAGTTATGGGGGAATTCAATCTGCATATTGATTGGTCGACCCATGTTGGACGCGGTGGGCTTGAGGAAGAGTTCTTGGAATGCTGCCGGGATAGTTTCCTTGAACAGTGTGTGTTGGAGCCGACGAGGGAGCGAGCTATCTTGGATCTGGTGCTATGTAATGAGGCGGGTAGAATTAGGGACCTTGCGGTGAAGGATCCTCTTGGGGAGAGTGATCATTGTATGGTGGAGTTTCTGGTGCAGATGGAGGAGGAGAAAGTGGGTTCCCGGACACGCGTCCTTTGTTTGAACAGAGGGGAGTACGGTAGGATGAGAGAAGAATTGGCGAATGTGGACTGGGGGAGCGCGTTGGAAGGTAGGTCTGCTGAGGAACAGTGGAGGATCTTTAAGGAGATCTTTCTTGGTGCTCAGCAGAAATTTATTCCGATGGTTAAAAAGGACCGTAGGAGGAGAGGTAATAAGCCGTGGATAACGAAGGAGGTGAAGGAAAGTGTTAAATTAAAAGCGGAGGCGTTTAGAGTAGCTAAGAGCAGTGGGTGAGAAGAGGATTGGGAGAGGTTTAAATGTCAACAGAGATTGACAAAGAAGTTGATAAAGAAGGGTAGGAGAAACTATGAAGCTGGGCTAGCGCTTAATATAAAAAAGGATAGCAAGAGTTTTTATAAATATATAAAAAGGAAGAGGCTGGCTAGGGTGAACGTTGGTCCCTCAGAGGATGAGAAGGGGGCTTAGTGGAAGGGGGTGGGGATATGGCTGAGGTCTTGAATAACTTTTTTGTTTCGGTCTTCACGGAGGAGGACGTGAATAATTTGCCGGGTGTTAGAGATGGAAAGGTGGTAGGACTGGAGGGTCTCGATGACATTACTGTTAGTGGAGACGCGGTGCTCGACAGACTGGAGGGGGGGGGGGGGGGGGGGCTGATTGTGGACAAGTCCCCAGGACCGGATGGAATGCATCCAAGGGTTCTGAAAGAAATGGCAGAGGTGATAGTGGATGCCTTGGTGGTTATTTTCCAGACGTCGCTGGATTCCGGGGAAGTGCCGGAAGATTGGAAAACGGCTAATGTTACGCCGTTGTTCAAGAAGGGTGCCAGGCAAAAGGCGGGGAATTATAGGCCTGTTAGTTTAACGTCTGTTGTAGGTAAAATGTTAGAATCTGTCATCAAGGAGGAAATAGCGAGGCATCTTGAGGGGAACTGCTTGATAGAGCAGACGCAGCACGGTTTCGTTAAAGGAAGGTCGTGTCTGACAAATTTACTGGAGTTCTATGAGGATGTGTCTAGGGCGGTGGATAGAGGAGAGCCGGTGGATGTGGTCTTTCTTGATTTTCAGAAGGCGTTTGACAAAGTACCTCACAAGAGGTTATTGCAGAAGGTCAGGGGGCATGGAGTTGGGGGTAGGGTGTTAGCGTGGATAGAGGACTGGTTGTCAAATAGGAGGCAGAGAGTGGGGGTCAATGGTTGCTATTCGGATTGGCGGATGGTGACTAGTGGAGTGCCCCAGGGGTCGGTGCTGGGGCCTCAGCTATTTACCATTTATATAGATGATCTGGAGGAGGGAACCGAGTGCAGGGTGCCGAAATTTGCTGATGACACCAAAATTGGTGGAAAGGCAAATTGTGCGGAGGGTGGGGAGAGTCTACAGAAGGATCTAGATAGGCTGGGCGAATGGGCCAGGAAATGGCAAATGGAATTTAATGTTGGCAAGTGCGAGGTGGTCCACTTTGGTAGGAATAATGGTAGGAAGGATTATTACTTACGTGGAGAAAAACTGCAGCAGGCGATGGTGCAGAGGGACCTCGGGGTCCTTGTGCATGAGTCGCAAAAACCCAGCCTGCAGGTGCAGCAGGTGGTCAGGAAGGCGAATGGGATGCTGGCCTTCATCGCGAGGGGGATTGAATATAAAAGTAGGGAGGTCTTGCTGCGGCTGTATAGGGCATTGGTGAGGCCGCAGCTGGAGTACTGTGTGCAGTTTTGGGCGCCATACTTACGCAAGGATATTTTGGCCTTGGAGGGAGTGCAGAGGAGGTTTACTAGGCCGATGCCGGAGTTGAGGGGGTTGGGCGATGAGGAGAGGCTGAATAAATTAGGCTTGTACTCGTTAGAGTTTAGAAGAATGAGGGGGGATCTCATTGAGACGTAGAAGATGATGAATGGGTTGGATAGGATAGAGGTGGAGAGACTCTTCCCACTCAGAAAGGATAGTACGACAAGGGGGCACAGCCTCAAGGTAAAGGGGGGGGCGGTTTAGAACAGAGTTGAGGAGGAACTTCTTCACTCAAAGGGTGGTGAATCTCTGGAATTCTCTGCCCGTTGATGTGGTGGAGGCTGCCTCGCTAAATATTTTTAAGACGCGGGTTGATGGGTTTTTGATAAGAGAGGGGATTAAGGGTTATGGGGAGAGGGCGGGAATGTGGAACTGAGACATGACAGATCAGCCATGATCTTATTGAATGGTGGGGCAGGCTCGAAGGGCTAGTTAGCCTACTCCTGCTCCTATTTCTTATGTTCTTATGTTCCTATATCCACCAAGTGCCCAACATGATGAGTTAAGCATTTCGAGGAAATCCACCTGAGCTTCTAAGCCTTCCTTTCATCGTAACTGATCACTTTTCGTCGCTGAAGTGAAAACGCGGCAAAATGCTTCTCTCGATGAGTTGAGTGCTTGTGTTGATCTCCTTTAGTTTCCAATGACTCGCTGACTGTCATCGAGAGTGTTGTGCCGAGTTATTGATATTGTGGCAAACAGCTCAACTGAATATGTTAAGCATTTTGCCATCATTCACAATTAAACTAAAGTTTGATAACATCCCATTCATGATTCCATCCTCCATGGAAGTTGCTACTGTCACAAAGTGACTATCCCATTGAGTAAATCATTTTGAACAACTGCCCCTTGGCTTCCAGTGTTCCTCTCATTGTAACAGATCATTTTTCCTCACTGAAGTGAAAACGCGGCAAAATGCTTGTCTCGATGAGTTGAGCAATTTGCGTTGATCTCCTTTACTTTCCAGTGACTCTCTGAAAGTCACCGAGAGTTTTCTGCCAAGTTATTGATCTTGAGGCGAACTGCTCACCGCAAAGTGTTCGGCGTTTTCGCCTAATCCTCAATCGGTCAGAAAATTTCTTTGAATACCATTCCAGATTCTTTTCGCCAAGCAAGTTGTATTGCACCAAGTGACTATCCCGTTGAGTTGAGGATTGTGAATGAATGCACAATAGCTTCCAGTGTTGCTCTCATAGTAACTGATCATTTCTCGTCGCTGAAGTGAAAACGCGGCAAAATGCATCTCTCCATGAGTTGAGCCATTTGCGTTGATCGCTATCAGTTTCCAAAGATTCTGTCTCTGTCATCTAGAGTTTCCAGCCACGTTATTGACATTGTGGAAAGCTCCTCATCTGTATGTGGTAAGCAGTTATGCATCATGCACAATTGTTCAGAAAATTTGATTTCATGCCATTCAAGATTCTCTTTGCCAAGCAAAGTGACATATCCACCATGTGCCCAACCCGTTGAGTTAAGCATTTTGAGGAAGTCCACCTAATCTTCCAAATCTTCCTGTCATAGTAACTGAGCATTTTTCGTCGCTGAAGTTAAAACAGGACAAAATGCTTCCCTCCATGAGTTCAGCAATTTGCGTTGATGTCCATCGGTTCCCAATGATTCTCTGTCATCTCGAGTTTCCTGCAACATCATTGATATTGTGCCAAGCTCTTGATCTGGATCTGGTGAGCAATTTGACTTCATCCACAATTGTTCAGAAAATTTGATTTCATGCCTTTCAAGATTCTCTGCGCCAAGCAATGTGACATATCCACCATGTGCCCAACGTGTTGAGTTAAGCATTTCAAGGAAATCCACCTGAGCTTCTACGCCTTCCTTTAATAGTAACTGATCACTTTTCATCGCTGAAGAGAAAACGCGGCAAAATGCTTCTCTCGATGAGTTGAGCCCTTTGTGTTGACCTCCTTTAGTTTCCATTGACTCGCTGAATGTCTTCGAGAGTGCTGTGCCGAGTTATTGATATTGTGGCAAACTGCTTACCTCAATATGTGAAGCATTTCCTCGTCATCCACAATTATTCTAAAGTTTGATTACATGCCATTCATGATTCCTTTCTCCATGCAAGTTGCTACTGTCACAAAGTGACTATCCCATAGAGTAAAGCATTTTGAACAACTGCCCCTTGGCTTCCAGTCTTCTTCTCATTGTAACAGATCATTTTTCATCGATGAAGTGAAAACGCGGCAAAATGCTTGTCTCGATGAGTTGAGCAATTTGCGTTGATCTCCTTTACTTTCCAGTGACTCTCTGAAAGTCACCGAGAGTTTTCTGCCAAGTTATGGATATTGAGGCAAACTGCACATAAAGTGTTCGGCGTTTTCGCTTAATCCTCAATCGGTCAGAAAATTTCTTTGAATACCATTCCAGATTCTTTTCGCCAAGCAAGTTGTATTGCACCAAGTGACTATCCCGTTGAGGATTGTGAATGAATGCACAATAGCTTCCAGTGTTGCTCTCATAGTAACTGATCATTTTTCGTCGCTGAAGAGAAAACGCGGCCAAATGCATCTCTCCATGAGTTGAGCCCTTTGTGTTGATCTCCTTCAGTGTCCAATGACTCGCTGACTGTCATCGAGAGTGTTGTGCCGAGTTATTGATATTGTGGCAAACAGCTCATCTGACTATGTTAAGCATTTTGCCATCATTCACAACTATTGGAAAGTTTGATTACATGCAATTCATGATTGCATTCTCCATGCAAGTTGCTACTGTCACAAAGTGACTATCCCATTGAGTAAATCATTTTGAACTGCCCCTTGGCTTCCAGTGTTCCTCTCATTGTAACAGATCATTTTTCGTCACTGAAGTGAAAAGGCGGCAAAATGCCTATCTCGATGAGTTCAGCAATTTGCGTTGATAGCCATCAGTTTCCAAAGATTCTGTCTCTGTCATCAAGAGTTTCCAGCCATGTTATTGACATTATGGCAAACTTCCCATCTGGATGTGGAAAGCAATTTCGCATCATCCACAATTGTTCAGGAAATTTGATTTCATGCCATTCAAGATTCTCTGCGCCAAGCAATGTGACATATCCACCATGTGCCCAACGTGTTGAGTTAAGCATTTCGAGGAAATCAACATGAGCTTGTACTTCTTCCTTACAGAGTAACTGATCATTTTTCGTCGCTGAAGAGAAAACGCGGCAAAATGCTTCTCTCGATGAGTTGAGCCATTTGTGTTGATCTCCTTTAGTTTCCAATGACTCGCTGACTGTCATCGAGAGTGTTGTGCCGAGTTATTGATTTTGCGGCAAACGGCTCATCTGACTCTGTTAAGCATTTTGCCTTCATTCACAATTAAACTAAAGTTTGATTACATGCCATTCATGATTCCATTCTCCATGCAAGTTGCTACTGTCACAAAGTGACTATCCCATTGAGTAAATCATTTTGAACAACTGCCCCTTGGCTTCCAGTGTTCCTCTCATTGTAACAGATCATTTTTCATCGCTGAAGTGAAAAGGCGGCAAAATGCCTATCTCGATGAGTTCAGCAATTTGCGTTGATCGCCATCAGTTTCCAAAGATTCAGTCCAACAGCTCAGTGACTCACAACAGCTCAGTGACTCACAACAGCTCAGTGACTAGCACTGCTAGCTGTGCAGATACATGGATTTGGGCCTGTGTCTGTGGGAGTTTGCGCATTCTCCCTGTGGTTGCGTGGGTTTCCTCCGGGCGCTCCGGTTTCCTCCCACACCCCAAAGATGTGCTCTTAGGCTAATCGGTTTCCACCAAATTGACACTATTTCTTCCCTGAATCTGACTGAGTAGGGTCCCATTCGTAGACATGCAGGGTAGAATAGGTGTAGGGCGATGCGGCGGCGCGGGCTCGTTGGGCCGAAGGGCCTGTTTCCTGTGCTGGGTTGTTCTTTGTTCTTTGTTCTTTGTTCTATCAAGAGCTTCCAGCCATGTTATTGACATTATGGCAAACTTCCCATTGATGTGGTATGCAATTTCGCATCATCCACAATTATCACATCGAGATAACCACTATACAACTTTCTCATTTCATTGAGAAACACACATTGGCAGAATATCAGCCAAATGGCATTCACTGCTCGAAGGCATTCAGTGAATCTTTGGAACCTATTGGGGATTTCTTTCAACTTGCTAAACTCATTGAGATAAACTCGTTACCACTTTCTCATTTCATTGTGATACACACATTCGCAAAATATCAGCCAAATGGCATTCATTACTCGAAGGCATTCAGTGAATCTTTGGAACCTATTGGGGATTCCTTGCAACTTGCTGAACTCAATGAGATAAGGACTTCACCACTTCCTCATTTCATTGAGATACGCACATTGGCAGAATATCAGCCAAATGGCATTCATTACTCGAAGGCATTCAGTGAATCTTTGGAACCTATTGGGGATTTCTTACAACTTGGTGAACTCATTGAGATAAACACTTTACCACTTTCTCATTTCATTGAGATAAACACATTGGCAGAATTTCAGCCAAAGTGTATTCACTGCTCGATGGAATTCAGAGAAACCTTGGGATCTATTGTGGATTTCCCCCAACTTGCTGAACGCACCGAGACAAACATTTTACGACTTTCCCATTTCATTGAGATACACACATTGGCAAAATTTCAGCAAAAAGGCATTCACTACTCGAAGGCATTCAGTGAATCTTTGGAACCTATTGGGGATTCCTTACTACTTGCTGAACGCAATGTGATGAGGACTTCACCACTTCCTCATTTCATTGAGATACACACGTTGGCAGAATATCAGCCAAATGGCATTCACTGCTCCAAGGTATTGCGAGAAACTTTGGAACCTATTGTGCATTTCTTCCAATTTGCTGTACCGAATGAGGTAAACACTTTACCACTTTCTCATTTCATTGAGAAAAACACGTTGGCAGAATATCAGCCAAATGGCTTTCGTTGCTGGAAGGAATTCACAGAATCCTTGGAACATATTGTGGATTTCACCCAACTTGCTGAACTCACCGAGACAAACACTTTACGACTTCCCCATTTCATTGAGATACACACATTGGCAGAATAACAGCCCAATTGCATTCACTCTCGAAGGTATTAAGAGAAACTTGGGAACATATAGTGGATTCCCTCCAACATGCAGATCTCATCGAGATAAACAGTAAACAACTTTATCATTTCATTGAGATACACACATTGGCAGAATATCAGCCAAATGGCATTCATTACTCGATGGCATTCAGTGAATCTTTGGAACCTATTGGGGATTTCTTACAACTTGGTGAACTCATTGAGATAAACACTTTACCACTTTCTCATTTCATTGAGATACACACATTGGCAGAATAACAGGCAAATTGCATTCACTGCTCGATGGTATTCAGAGAAACTTGGGAATATATTGTGGATTTCCTCCAACTTGCTGATCTCGTCGAGATAAGCACTATACAAGTTCCTCATTTCATTGAGATACACACATTGGCAGAATATCAGCTAAAGGTCATTGATTACTCGCAAGCATTCAGTGAATCTTTGGAACCGATTGTGGATTTCTTACAACTTGCTGAACTCATTGAGATATGGACTTTACCACTTTCTCATTTCATTGAGATAAACACATTGGCAGAATTTCAGCCAAAGTGCATTCACTGCTCGATGGAATTCAGAGAAACCTTGGGATCTATTGTGGATTTCCCCCAACTTGCTGAACACACCGAGACAAACATTTTACGACTTTCCCATTTCATTGAGATACACACATTGGCAAAATATCAGCAAAAAGGCATTCACTACTCGAAGGCATTCAGTGAATCTTTGGAACCTATTGGGGATTCCTTACTACTTGCTGAACGCAATGTGATGAGGACTTCACCACTTCCTCATTTCATTGAGATACACACGTTGGCAGAATATCAGCCAAATGGCATTCACTGCTCCAAGGTATTGCGAGAAACTTTGGAACCTATTGTGCATTTCTTCCAATTTGCTGTACCGAATGAGGTAAACACTTTACCACTTTCTCATTTCATTGAGAAAAACACGTTGGCAGAATATCAGCCAAATGGTATTCGTTGCTGGAAGGAATTCACAGAATCCTTGGAACATATTGTGGATTTCACCCAACTTGCTGAACTCACCGAGACAAACACTTTACGACTTTCCCATTTCATTGAGATACACACATTGGCAGAATAACAGCCCAATTGCATTCACTGCTCGAAGGTATTAAGAGAAACTTGGGAACATATAGTGGATTTCCTCCAACATGCAGATCTCATCGAGATAAGCAGTAAACAACTTTATCATTTCATTGAGATACACACATTGGCAGAATATCAGCCAAATGGCATTCATTACTCGAAGGCATTCAGTGAATCTTTGGAACCTATTGGGGATTTCTTACAACTTGCTGAACTCATTGAGATAAACACTTTACCACTTTCTCACTTCATTGAGATACACATATTGGCAGAATAACAGGCAAATTGCATTCACTGCTCGATGGTATTCAGAGAAACTTGGGAACATTATGTGGATTTCCTCCAACTTGCTGATCTCATGGAGATAAGCGCTATACAAGTTCCTCATTTCATTGAGATACACACATTGGCAGAATATCAGCCCAATTGCATTCACTGCTCGAAGATATTCAGAGAAAATTGGGAACATATTGTGGATTTCCTCCAACATGCAGATCTCATCGAGATAAGCACTATACAACTTTATCATTTCATTGAGATACACACATTGGCAGAATATCAGCCCAATTGCATTCACTGCTCGTAGGTATTCAGAGAAAATTGGGAACATATTGAGGATTTCCTCCAACATGCAGATCTCATCGAGATAAGCACTATACAACTTTCTCATTTCTTTGAGATACACACAATGGCAAAATATCAGCCAAAAGGCATTCACTTCTCGAAGGCATTCAGTGAATCTTTGGAACCTATTGGGGATTACTTACTACTTGCTGAACTGAATGACATAAGGACTTCACCAATTCCTCATTTCATTGAGATACACACGTTGGCAGAATATCAGCCAAATGGCATTCATTACTCGATGGCATTCAGTGAATCTTTGGAACCTATTGGGGATTTCTTACAACTTGGTGAACTCATTGAGATAAACACTTTACCACTTTCTCATTTCATTGAGATACACACATTGGCAGAATAACAGGCAAATTGCATTCACTGCTCGTAGGTATTCAGAGAAACTTGGGAACATATTGTGGATTTCCTCCAACTTGCTGATCTCGTCGAGATAAGCACTATACAAGTTCCTCATTTCATTGAGATACACACATTGGCAGAATATCAGCTAAAGGTCATTGATTACTCGCAAGCATTCAGTGAATCTTTGGAACCGATTGTGGATTTCTTACAACTTGCTGAACTCATTGAGATATGGACTTTACCACTTTCTCATTTCATTGAGATAAACACATTGGCAGAATTTCAGCCAAAGTGCATTCACTGCTCGATGGAATTCAGAGAAACCTTGGGATCTACTGTGGATTTCCCCCAACTTGCTGAACACACCGAGACAAACATTTTACGACTTTCCCATTTCATTGAGATACACACATTGGCAAAATATCAGCAAAAAGGCATTCACTACTCGAAGGCATTCAGTGAATCTTTGGAACCTATTGGGGATTCCTTACTACTTGCTGAACGCAATGTGATGAGGACTTCACCACTTCCTCATTTCATTGAGATACACACGTTGGCAGAATATCAGCCAAATGGCATTCACTACTCCAAGGTATTGCGAGAAACTTTGGAACCTATTGTGCATTTCTTCCAATTTGCTGTACCGAATGAGGTAAACACTTTACCACTTTCTCATTTCATTGAGAAAAACACGTTGGCAGAATATCAGCCAAATGGCATTCGTTGCTGGAAGGAATTCACAGAATCCTTGGAACATATTGTGGATTTCACCCAACTTGCTGAACTCACCGAGACAAACACTTTACGACTTTCCCATTTCATTGAGATACACACATTGGCAGAATATCAGCCCAATTGCATTCACTGCTCGAAGGTATTAAGAGAAACTTGGGAACATATAGTGGATTTCCTCCAACATGCAGATCTCATCGAGATAAGCAGTAAACAACTTTATCATTTCATTGAGATACACACATTGGCAGAATATCAGCCAAATGGCATTCATTACTCGAAGGCATTCAGTGAATCTTTGGAACCTATTGGGGATTTCTTACAACTTGCTGAACTCATTGAGATAAACACTTTACCACTTTCTCACTTCATTGAGATACACACATTGGCAGAATAACAGGCAAATTGCATGCACTGCTCGATGGTATTCAGAGAAACTTGGGAACATATTGTGGATTTCCTCCAACTTGCTGATCTCATGGAGATAAGCGCTATACAAGTTCCTCATTTCATTGAGATACACACATTGGCAGAATATCAGCCCAATTGCATTCACTGCTCGAAGATATTCAGAGAAAATTGGGAACATATTGTGGATTTCCTCCAACATGCAGATCTCATCGAGATAAGCACTATACAACTGTATCATTTCATTGAGATACACACATTGGCAGAATATCAGCCAAATGGCATTCACTCCTCGAAGGCATTCAGTGAATCTATGGAACCTATTGGGGATTTCTTACAACTTGGTGAACTCATTGAGATAAACACTTTACAACTTTCTCATTTCATTGTGATACACACATTGGCAGAATATCAGCTAAAGGTCATTGATTACTCGCAAGCATTCAGTGAATCTTTGGGACAGAATGTGGATTTCTTACAACTTGCTGAACTCATTGAGATACGGACTTTACCACTTTCTCATTTCATTGAGATACACATATTGGCAGAATAACAGGCAAATTGCATTCACTGCTCGATGGTATTCAGAGAAACTTGGGAACATATTGTGGATTTCCTCCAACTTGCTGATCTCATCGAGAAAAGCACTATACAACTTTCTCATTTCATTGAGATTCACACATTGGCAGGATATCAGCCCAATTGCATTCACTGCTCGTAGATATTCAGAGAAAATTGGGAACATATTGAGGATTACCTCCAACATGCAGATCTCATCGAGATAAGCACTATACAACTTTCTCATTTCATTGAGATACACACATTGGCAAAATATCAGCCAAAAGGCATTCACTTCTCGAAGGCATTCAGTGAATCTTTGGAACCTATTGGGGATTCCTTACTACTTGCTGAACTGAATGACATAAGGACTTCACCAATTCCTCATTTCATTGAGATACACACGTTGGCAGAATATCAGCCAAATGGCATTCACTGCTCCAAGGTATTGCGAGAAACTTTGGAACCTATTGTGGATTTCTTCCAATTTGCTGTACCGAATGAGGTAAACACTTTACCTCTTTCTCATTTCATTGTGATACACACATTTGCAGAATATCAGCCAAATGGCATTCACTAATCCAAGCCATTCAGTGAATCCTTGGAACCTTTTGGGGATTTCTTACAACTTGCTGAACTCATTGAGATAAGGACTATACCACTTTCTCATTTCATAGAGATAAACACATTGGCAGAATATCAGCCAAATGGCATTCGTTGCTGGAAGGAATTCACAGAATCCTTGGAACATATTGTGGATTTCCCCCAACTTGCTGAACTCACCGAGACATACACTTTACGACTTTCTCATTTCATTGAGATTCACACTTTGGCAGAATAACAGCCCAATTGCATTCACTCTCGAAGGTATTAAGAGAAACTTGGGAACATATAGAGGATTCCCTCCAACATGCAGATCTCATCGAGATAAGCTGTAAACAACTTTATCATTTCATTGAGATACACACATTGGCAGAATATCAGCCAAATGGCATTCATTACTCGATGGCATTCAGTGAATCTTTGGAACCTATTGGGGATTTCTTACAACTTGGTGAACTCATTGAGATAAACACTTTACCACTTTCTCATTTCATTGAGATACACACATTGGCAGAATAACAGGCAAATTGCATTCACTGCTCGATGGTATTCAGAGAAACTTGGGAATATATTGTGGATTTCCTCCAACTTGCTGATCTCGTCGAGATAAGCACTATACAAGTTCCTCATTTCATTGAGATACACACATTGGCAGAATATCAGCTAAAGGTCATTGATTACTCGCAAGCATTCAGTGAATCTTTGGAACCGATTGTGGATTTCGTACAACTTGCTGAACTCATTGAGATATGGACTTTACCACTTTCTCATTTCATTGAGATAAACACATTGGCAGAATTTCAGCCAAAGTGCATTCACTGCTCGATGGAATTCAGAGAAACCTTGGGATCTATTGTGGATTTCCCCCAACTTGCTGAACACACCGAGACAAACATTTTACGACTTTCCCATTTCATTGAGATACACACATTGGCAAAATATCAGCAAAAAGGCATTCACTACTCGAAGGCATTCAGTGAATCTTTGGAACCTATTGGGGATTCCTTACTACTTGCTGAACGCAATGTGATGAGGATTTCACCACTTCCTCATTTCATTGAGATACACACGTTGGCAGAATATCAGCCAAATGGCATTCGTTGCTGGAAGGAATTCACAGAATCCTTGGAACATATTGTGGATTTCCCCCAACTTGCTGAACTCACCGAGACAAACACTTTACGACTTTCTCATTTCATTGAGATTCACACTTTGGCAGAATATCGGCCAAATGGCATTCGCTGCTTGACGGTATTCAGTGAAAGTTTGGAAACTATTGTGGATTTCTTCCCACTTGCTGAACTCATGGAGATAAGGACTTTACCACTTTCTCATTTCATTGAGATACACACATTGACAGAATATCAGCCCAATGGCACTCACAGCTCGGCAGTATCCAGAGAAAATTTGAAAACTATTGTGGATTTCCTCCACGTTGCTGATCTCACCGAGACAAACACTTTACGGCATTCTTATTTCATTGAGATACACACATTGGTAGAATATGGGCAAAACGGCATTCAGTTTTCGAAGGTATTCAGAGAAACTTTGGAACGTATTGCGGATTTCTTCCAAGTTGCTGAATTCATCGAGATGAGAACATTAGCACTATCTCATTTCATTGAGATACACAAATTGGCAGAATATCAGACAAATGGCATTCGCTGCTCGAAGGTATTCAGAGAAACTTTGGAACCGATTGTGGACTTCGTGAAACTTGCTGAACTCATGGAGATAAGGACTTCACCACTTTCTCACTTCATTGAGATACACACATAGACAGAATATCAGCCCAATGGCATTCACTGCTCGAAGGTATTCCGAGAAACTTTGGAACCGATTGTGGATTTCTTCCAATTTGCTGAACTGAACGAGATATGCACTTTACCACTTTCTCATTTCACTGTGATACACACATTGTCAGAATATCAGCCAAATGGCATTCACTACACGAAGGCATTCAGTGAATCTTTGGAACCTATTGGAGATTTCTTCCAACTTGCTGAACTCATGGAGATAAGGACTTTACCATGTTCTCATTTCATTGAGATAAACACATTGGCAGAATATCAGCCAACTTGCATTCACTGCTCGAAAGAATTCAGAGAAACCTTGGAACCTATTGTAGATTTCCCCCAACTTGCTGAACTCACCGAGACAAACACTTTACGACTTTCTCATTTCATTGAGATACACACACTGGCAGAATATCAGCCAAATTGCATTCACTGCTCGAAGGTATTCAGAGAAACTTTGGAACCGATTGTGGAATTGTTGCAACTTGCTGAACATATGAGCAAAACGGCTTTCAGTTTTCGAA
Organism: Carcharhinus amblyrhynchos; assembly: GCF_965287045.1. NCBI lineage: Eukaryota > Metazoa > Chordata > Chondrichthyes > Carcharhiniformes > Carcharhinidae > Carcharhinus > Carcharhinus amblyrhynchos. The sequence continues at coordinate 850,917 of NW_027649819.1, read as the reverse complement.
GGTATTCAGAGAAACTTTGGAACGTATTGCGGATTTCTTCCAACTTGCTGAATTCATCGAGATGAGAACATTAGCACTATCTCATTCCATTGCGATACACAAATTGGCAGAATATCAGACAGATGGCATTCGCTGCTCGAAGGTATTCAGAGAAACTTTGGAACCGATTGTGGACTTCGTGCAACTTGCTGAACTCATGGAGATAAGGACTTCACCACTTTCTCACTTCATTGAGATACACACATAGACAGAATATCAGCCCAATGGCATTCACTGCTCGAAGGTATTCCGAGAAACTTTGTAACCGATTGTGGATTTCTTCCAATTTGCTGAACTGAACGAGCTAAACACTTTACCACTTTCTCATTTCATTGTGATACACACATGGCAGATATCAGCCAAATGGCATTCACTACTCGAAGGCATTCAGTGAATATTTGGAACCTATTGGGGATTTCTTACAACTTGCTGAACTCATTGAGATAAGGACTTTACCACTTTCTCATTTCATTGAGATAAACACATTGGCAGAATATCAGCCAAAATGCATTCACTGCTCCAAGGAATTCAGAGAAACCTTGGAACCTATTGTGGATTTCCTCCACTTTGCTGATCTCACCGAGACAAACACTTTACGGCATTCTCATTTCATTGAGATACACACATTGGCAGAATATGAGCAAAACGTCATTCAGTTTTCGAAGGTATTCAGGGAAACTTTGGAACCTATTGTGGATTTCCTCCAACTCGCTGAACTCATCGAGATAAACAATTAACCAATTTCTCATTTCATTGAGATGCAACATTGGCAGAATATCAGCCAAATGGCATTCACTGCTCCAAAGTATTCTGAGAAACTTTGGAACCTATTGTGGATTTCTTCCAATTTGCTGCTCTCAACGAGATAAACACTTAACCACTTTCTCATTTCATTGTGACACGCACATTGGCTGAATATCAGCCAAATGGCATTCACTGGTCGAAGGCATTCAGTAAATCTTTGGAACTTATTGGGGATTTCTTCCAACTTGCTGAATTCATCGAGATAAGAACATTACCACTATCTCATTTCATTGAGATACATACATTGGCAGAATATCAGAGAAATGGCATTCACTGCTCGAAAGTATTCAGAGAAATTTTGGAACCGATTGTGGACTTCTTGCAACTTGCTGAACTCATGGAGATAAGGACTTTACCACTTTCTCATTTCATTGAGATACACACATAGACAGAATATCAGCCCAATGGCATTCACTGCTCGAAGGTATTCCGAGAAACTTTGTAACCGATTGTGGATTTCTTCCAATTTGCTGAACTGAACGAGCTAAACACTTTACCACTTTCTCATTTCATTGTGAGACACACATTGGCAGAATATCAGCCAAATGGCATTCACTACACGAAGGCATTCAGTAAATCCTTGGAACCTATTCGGGATTTCTTACAACTTGCTGAACTCATTGAGATAAAGACTTTACCACTTTCTCATTGCATTCAGATAAACACATTGGCAGAATATCAGCCAAATGGCACTCGTTGCTGGAAGGAATTCAGAAAATCCTTGGAACCTATTGTGGATTTCCCCCAACTTGCTGAACTCACCGAGACAAACACTTTACGACTTCCTCATTTCATTGAGATACACACATTGGCAGAATAACAGCCAAATGGCATTCACTGCTCGAAGGTATTCAGAGAAACTTTGGAACATATTGTGGTTTTCCTCCAACTTCCTGATCTCATCGAGATAAGCACTACACAAATTTCTCATTTCATTGAGATACACACATTGGCAGAATATCAGACAAATGGCATTCACTGCTCGAAGGTATTCAGAGAAACTTTGGATCCGATTGTGGATTTGTTGCGACTTGTTGAACTCATGGAGATAAGGTCTTTACCACTTTTTCATTTCATTGATATACACACATAGACAGAATATCAGCCCAATGGCATTCACTACTCGAAGTCATTCAGTGAGTCTTTGGAACCTATTGGGGATTTCTTACAACTTGCTGAACTCAATGAGATAAGGACTTTACCACTTTCACATTTCATTGAGATACACACATAGACAGAATATCAGCCCAATGGCATTCACTACTCGAAGTCATTCAGTGAGTCTTTGGAACCTATTGGGGATTTCTTACAACTTGCTGAACTCAATGAGATAAGGGCTTTACCACTTTCACATTTCATTGAGATACACACATAGACAGAATATCAGCCCAATGGCATTCACTACTCGAAGTCATTCAGTGAGTCTTTGGAACCTATTGGGGATTTCTTACAACTTGCTGAACTCAATGAGATAAGGACTTTACCACTTTCACATTTCATTGAGATACACACATAGACAGAATATCAGCCCAATGGCACTCACTGCTCGACAGTATTCAGAGAAAATTTGGAAACGATTGTGGATTTAGTCCCCGTTGCTGATCTCAGCGAGACAAACACTTTACGGCATTCTCATTACATTGAGATACACACATTGGCAGAATATGAGCATAACGGCATTCAGTTTTCGAAGGTATTCAGAGAAACTTTGGAACCTATTGCGGATTTCTTCCAACTTGCTGAATTCATCGAGATAAGAACATTCCCACTATCTCATTTCATTGAGATACACAAATTGGCAGAATATCAGAGAAACGGCATTCACTGCTCGAAGGTATTCAGAGAAACTTTGGAAGCGATTGTGGATTTCGTGCAACTTGCTGAACTCATGGAGATAAGGACTTTACCACTTTCTCATTTCATTGAGATAAACACATTGGCAGAATATCAGCCAAATGGCATTCACTGCTTGACGGTATTCAGTGAAAGTTTGGAAACTATTGTGGATTTCTTCCCACTTGCTGAACTCATGGAGATAAGGACTTTACCACTTTGTCATTTGATTGAGATACAAACATTGACAGAATATCAGCCCAATGGCACTCACTGCTCGGCAGTATCCAGAGAAAATTTGAAAACTATTGTGGATTTCCTCCACGTTGCTGATCTCACCGAGACAAACACTTTACGGCATTCTCATTTCATTGAGATACACACATTGGCAGAATATGGGCAAAACGGCATTCAGTTTTCGAAGGTATTCAGAGAAACTTTGGAACGTATTGCGGATTTCTTCCAACTTGCTGAATTCATCGAGATGAGAACATTAGCACTATCTCATTTCATTGAGATACACAAATTGGCAGAATATCAGACAAATGGCATTCGCTGCTCGAAGGTATTCAGAGAAACTTTGGAACCGATTGTGGACTTCGTGCAACTTGCTGAACTCATGGAGATAAGGACTTCACCACTTTCTCACTTCATTGAGATACACACATAGACAGAATATCAGCCCAATGGCATTCATTGCTCGAAGGTATTCCGAGAAACTTTGTAACCGATTGTGGATTTCTTCCAATTTGCTGAACTCATCGAGATAAACAATTAACCAACTTCTCATTTCATTGAGAAACACACATTGGCAGAATATCAGCCAAATGGCATTCACTGCTCGAAGGTATTTCGAGAAACTTTGGAACCTATTGTGGATTTCTTCCAATTTGCTGAACTGAACGAGATATGCACTTTACCACTTTCTCATTTCACTGTGATACACACATTGGCAGAATATCAGCCAAATGGCATTCACTACACGAAGGCATTCAGTGAATCTTTGGAACCTATTGGAGATTTCTTCCAACTTGTTGAACTCATGGAGATAAGGACTTTACCATGTTCTCATTTCATTGAGATAAACACATTGGCAGAATATCAGCCAACTTGCATTCACCGCTCGAAAGAATTCAGAGAAACCTTGGAACCTATTGTAGATTTCCCCCAACTTGCTGAACTCACCGAGACAAACACTTTACGACTTTCTCATTTCATTGAGATACACACACTGGCAGAATATCAGCCAAATTGCATTCACTGCTCGAAGGTATTCAGAGAAACTTTGGAACCGATTGTGGAATTGTTGCAACTTGCTGAACATATGAGCAAAACGGCATTCAGTTTTCGAAGGTATTCAGAGAAACTTTGGAACGTATTGCGGATTTCTTCCAACTTGCTGAATTCATCGAGATGAGAACATTAGCACTATCTCATTCCATTGAGATACACAAATTGGCAGTATATCTGACAGATGGCATTCGCTGCTCGAAGGTATTCAGAGAAACTTTGGAACCGATTGTGGACTTCGTGCAACTTGCTGAACTCATGGAGATAAGGACTTCACCACTTTCTCACTTCATTGAGATACACACATAGACAGAATATCAGCCCAATGGCATTCACTGCTCGAAGGTATTCCGAGAACCTTTGGAACCGATTGTGGATTTCTTCCAATTTGCTGAACTGAACGAGATATGCACTTTACCACTTTCTCATTTCACTGTGATATACACATTGGCAGAATATCAGCCAAATGGCATTCACTACACGAAGGCATTCAGTGAATCTTTGGAACCTATTGGAGATTTCTTCCAACTTGCTGAACTCATGGAGATAAGGACTTTACCATGTTCTCATTTCATTGAGATAAACACATTGGCAGAATATCAGCCAACTTGCATTCACTGCTCGACGGGATTCAGTGAAAATTTGGAAACTATTGTGGATTTCTTCCCACTTGCTGAACTCATGGAGATAAGGACTTTACCACTTTCTCATTTCATTGAGATACACACATAGACAGAATATCAGCGCAATGGCATTCACTGCTCGAAGGTATTCCGAGAAACTTTGTAACCGATTGTGGATTTCTTCCAATTTGCTGAACTCATCGAGATAGACAATTAACCAACTTCTCATTTCATTGAGAAACACACATTGGCAGAATATCAGCCAAATGGCATTCACTGCTCGAAGGTATTCCGAGAAACTTTGGAACCTGTTGTGGATTTCTTCCAATTTGCTGAACTGAACGCGATAAGCACTTTACACTTTCTCATTTTACTGTGATACACAAATTGGCAGAATATCAGCCAAATGGCATTCACTACACAAAGGCATTCAGTGAATCTTTGGAACCTGTTGGATATTTCTTCCAACTTGCTGAAGTCATGGAGATAAGGACTTTACCATGTTCTCATTTCATTGAGATAAACACATTGGCTGAATATCAGGCAAGTTGCATTAACTGCTCGAAAGAGTTCAGAGAAACCTTGGAACCTATTGTGGATTTCCCCCAACTTGCTGAACTCACCGAGACAAACACTTTACGACTTTCTCATTTCATTGAGATACACACACTGGCGGAATATCAGCCAAATTGCATTCACTGCTCGAAGGTATTCAGAGAAACTTTGGAACCGATTGTGGATTTGTTGCAACTTGCTGAACTCATGGAGATAAGGTCTTTACCACTTTTTCATTTCATTGAGATACACACATAGACAGAATATCAGCCCAATGGCATTCACTGCTCGACGGTATTCATAGAAAATTTGGAACCTATTGTGGATTTCCCCCAACTTGCTGATCTCACCGAGACAAACACTTTACGGCATTCTCATTTCATTGAGATACACACATTGGCAGAATATCAGCCAAATGGCATTCAATAGTCGAAGGCATTCAGCGAATCTTTGGAACCTATTGGGGATTTCTTCCAACTTGATGAACTCAATGTGACAAGGGCTTTACCACTTTCTCTTTTCATTAAGATGCAACATTGGCAGAATATCAGCCAAATGGCATTCACTGCTCGAAGGTATTCCGAGAAACTTTGGAACCTATTGTGGATTTCCTCCAATTTGCTGAACTGAACGAGAAAACACTTTACCACTTTCTCATTTCATTGTGATACACACATTGGCAGAATATCAGCCAAATGGCATTAACTACTCGAAGGCATTCAGTGAATCTTTGGAACCTATTGGGGATTTCTTACAACTTGCTGAACTCAATGAGATAAGGACTTTACGACTTTCTCACTTCATTGAGATACACACATAGACAGAATATCAGCCCAATGGCACTCACTACTCGACAGTATTCAGAGAAAATTTGGAAACTATTGTGGATTTACTCCACGTTGCTCATCTCACCGAGACAAACACTTTACGGCATTCTCATTACATTGAGATACACACATTGGCAGAATATGAGCATAACGGCATTCAGTTTTCGAAGGTATTCAAACAAACTTTGGAACCTATTGCGGATTTCTTCCAACTTGCTGAATTCATCGAGATAAGAACATTCCCACTATCTCATTTCATTGAGATACACAAATTGGCAGAATATCAGAGAAATGGCATTCACTGCTCGAAGGCATTGAGAGAAACTTTGGAAGCGATTGTGGATTTCGTGCAACTTGCTGAACTCATGGAGATAAGGACTTTACCACTTTATCATTTCATTGAGATAAACACATTGGCAGAATATCAGCCAAATGGCATTCACTGCTCGACGGGATTCAGTGAAAATTTGGAAACTATTGTGGATTTTTTCCCACTTGCTGAACTCATGGAGATATGGACTTTACCACTTTCTCATTTCATTGAGATACACACATAGACAGAATATCAGCCCAATGGCACTCACCGCTCGGCAGTATCCAGAGAAAATTTGAAAACTATTGTGGATTTCCTCCACGTTGCTGATCTCACCGAGACAAACACTTTACGGCATTCTCATTTCATTGAGATACACACATTGGCAGAATATGGGCTAAACGGCATTCAGTTTTCGAAGGTATTCAGAGAAACTTTGGAACCTATTGCGGATTTCTTCCAACTTGCTGAATTCATCGAGATGAGAACATTAGCACTATCTCATTTCATTGAGATACACAAATTGGCAGAATATCAGAGAAATGGCATTCACTGCTCGAAGGTATTCACAGAAACTTTGGAACCGATTGTGGACTTCGTGCAACGTGCTGAACTCATGGAGATTAGGACTCTACCACTTTCTCACTTCATTGAGATATACACATAGACAGAATATCAGCCCAATGGCATTCACTGCTCGAAGGTATTCCGAGAAACTTTGTAACCTATTGTGGATTTCTTCCAATTTGCTGAACTCATCGAGATAAACAATTAACCAACTTCTCATTTCATTGAGAAACGCACATTGGCAGAATATCAGCCAAATGGCATTCACTGCTCGAAGGTATTCCGAGAAACTTTGGAACCTATTGTGGATTTCTTCCAATTTGCTGAACTCATCGAGATAAACAATTAACCAACTTCTCATTTCATTGAGAAACGCACATTGGCAGAATATCAGCCAAATGGCATTCACTGCTCGAAGGTATTCCGAGAAACTTTGGAACCTATTGTGGATTTCTTCCAATTTGCTGAACTGAACGCGATAAGCACTTTACCACTTTCTCATTTCACTGTGATACACACATTGGCAGAATATCAGCCAAATGGCATTCACTACACGAAGGCATTCAGTGAATCTTTGGAACCTATTGGAGATTTCTTCCAACTTGCTGAACTCATGGAGGTAAGGACTTTTCCATGTTCTCATTTCATTGAGATACACACATTGGCAGAATATCAGCCAAATTGCATTCACTGCTCGAAGGTATTCAGAGAAACTTTGGAACCGATTGTGGATTTGTTGCAACTTGCTGAACTCATGGAGATAAGGACTTTACCACTTTTTCTTTTCATTGAGATACATAGATAGACAGAATATCAGCCCAATGGCATTCACTGCTCGACGGTATTCAGAGAAAATTTGGAACCTATTGTGGATTTCCCCCAACTTGCTGATCTCAACGAGACAAACACTTTACGACATTCTCATTTCATTGAGATACACACTTTGGCAGAATATCAGCCAAATGGCATTCACTACTCCAAGGCATTCAGCGAATCTTTGGAACCTATTGGGGATTTCTTACAACTTGATGAACTCAATGAGATAAGGACTTTACCACTTCCTCTTTTCATTCAGATAAACACATTGGCAGAATATCAGCCAAATGGCATTCACTGCTCGAAGGTATTCCGAGAAACTTTGGAACCTATTGTGGATTTCTTCCAATTTGCTGAACTGAATGAGCTGAACACTTTACCACTTTCTCGTTTCATTGTGATACACACATTGGCAGAATATCATCCAAATGGCGTTCACTACTCGAAGGTATTCCGAGAAACTTTGGAACCTATTGTGGATTTCTTCCAATTTGCTGAACTGAATGAGCTGAACACTTTACCACTTTCTCGTTTCATTGAGATACACACATTGGCAGAATATCATCCAAATGGCGTTCACTACTCGAAGGCTTTCAGTGAATATTTGGAACCTATTGGGGATTTCTTACAACTTGCTGAACTCATTGAGATAAGGACTTTACCACTTTCGCATTTCATTGAGATGAACACATTCGCAGAATACCAGCCAAAATGCATTCACTGCTCCAAGGAATTCAGAGAAACCTTGGAACCTATTGTGGATTTCCTCCACTTTGCTGATCTCACCGAGACAAACACTTTACGGCATTCTCATTTCATTGAGATACACACAATGGCAGAATATCAGCCAAATGGCATTCAGTGTTCGAAGGCATTCAGAGAAACTTTGCAACCTATTGTGAATTTCCTCCAACTTGCTGAACTCATCGAGATGAGCACTTTGCCACACTATCAATTCAGTGCCGAAACATAATCAATTGTTGTCAGAGAAACTGTAGCAACCAAACGTGGATTGCCTCAAAACGCTCATCGCTTTGCGATCGACATATATGCAAAATATCAGTCAAATACCGAACATTGCTTGATGGCATTGAGAGAAACTGGGGAACTAAAGTCGGTTTCCTGAAATTTCTTCAACTCACCGAGATGAGCTCTTTGCCGCTATGTCAGTACACTGTCGAGAAATATTCAATTGCTAAAAGAGAACATTAGAACTGAATGTGCATGCACTCAAATTGTTAATCCCATTGAGATACACAATTTCTCACAAATCAGTCGAAGACCGATTATTGCACGAAGGTATGCAGAGAAACTTTGGAAAGTATTGTGGATTTGCTGTAACTTGCTGAACTCATCGAGATAAGCACTTTTCCACTTTCTCATTTGATTGAGATACACACATTGTTAGAAAATTTGATTTCATGCCATTGAAGATTCTCTACGCCAAGCAATGTGACATAACCACCACGTGCCCAACCCGTTGAGTTCAGAATTTTGAGGAAATCCACCTTATCTTCCAAATCTTCGTTTCATATTCACTGATCATTTATCGTCGCTGAAGTGAAAACAGGGCAACATGCTTGTCTCGATGAGTTCAGCAATTTGCGTTGATGTCCAACAGTTACCAATGATTCTGTTTAATGCCACGTTATTGGTATTGTGCCAAGCTCTTCATCTGGATGTGGGAAGTAATTTGACTTCATCCACAATTGTGCAGGAAATTTGATTTCATGCCTTTCAAGATTCTGTTCGCCAAGCAATGTGACATATCCACCATGTGCCCAACCTACTGAGTGAAGCATTTCGAGGAAATCCACATGAGGTTCTACATCTTCCTCTCATAGTAACAGATCATTTCTCGTCGCTGAAGTGAAAACGCGGCAAAATGCTTCTCTCGATGAGTTGAGCAATTTCCGTGGCTCACCAGGAGTTTCCAAGAGTCTCTCAATTTTATCGAGTGTTTTCTGACAAGTTATTCATCTTGTTGCAAGGTCTTCATCTAATTGTGTTATGCATTTGCACTGAATCCACAATCTTTCTGCATGTTGCATTTCATGTCATTCAAGATTCTGTTCTCCAAGCAAACTTGTACTGTCACAAAGTGCCCATCCCATTGAGTTAAGCATTTTGGGGGAACCTACTTTCGCTTCCAGAGTTGCTCTCAAAGTAACTGATCATTTTTCGTCGCTGAAATGAAAACGCGGCAAAATGCTTATCTCGATGAGTTCAGCAATTTGCATTGGTTGCCATCAGTTTCCAAAGATACTGTCTGTGACATCTCGAGTTTCCAGCCATGTTATTGACATTGTGGCAAGCTCCTCATGTGTATGTAGGAAGAAATTTCGCATCATCCACAATTGTTCAGAAAATTTGATTTCATGCCATTCAAGACGCTCTTCGCCAAGCAATATGACATATCCACCATGTGTCCAACCCGTTGTGTTAAGCATTTTGAGGAAATCCACCTTATCTTCCAAATCTTCCTGTCATAGTAACTGATCATTTATCGTCGTTGAAGTGAAAACAGGGCAACATGCTTATCTCGATGAGTTCAGCAATTTGCGTTGATGTCCATCAGTTCCCATTGATTCTGTCTCTGTCATGCAGAGTTTCCTGCCACGTTATTGATATTGTGCCAAGATCTTCATCTGGATGTGGTAAGCAATTTGACTTCATCCACAATTATGCAGAAAATTTGATTTCATGCCTGTCAAGATTCTGTTCGCCAAGCAATGTGACAGATCCACCATGTGCCCAACCTGTTGAGTTAAGCATTTCGAGGAAATCCACATGAGCTTCTACGTCTTCCTCTCATAGTAACTGATCATTTCTCGTCGCTGAAGTGAAAACGTGGCAAAATGCTTCTCTCGATGAGTTGAGCCCTTTGTGTTGATCTCCTTTAGTTTCCAATGACTCGCTGAATGTCATCGAGAGCGTTGTGCCGAGTTATTGATATTGTGGCAAACTGCTCATCTGTATATGTTCAGCATTTTCTCATCATCCACAATCATTCTAAAGTTAGATTTCCTGCCATTCATGATTCCATTCTCTATGCAAGTTGCAGCTCTCACAAAGTGACTATCCCATTGAGTAAAGCATTTTGAACAACTGCCCGTTGGCTTCCAATGTTCCTCTCATTCTAACAGATCATTTTTCGTCACTCAAGTGAGAACGCGACAAAATGCTTGTCTCGATGACTTGAGCAATTTGCGTTGATCGCCCTTACTTTCTAATGACTCTCTGAATGTCATTGATAGTTTTCTGCCAAGTTATTGATATTGTGGCCGACTGCTCATCTCAAAGTGTTCGGCGTTTTCGCTTAATCCTCAATCGTTCAGAAAATTTCTTTGAATACCTTTGAAGGTTCTTTTCGCCAATCAAGTTGTATTGCACCAAGTGACTATCCCGTTGAGTTGAGGATTGTGAATAAATGCACAATAGCTTCCAGTGTTGCTGTTATAGTAAATGGTCATTTCTCGTCGCTGAAGTGAAAACGCGGCAAAATGCTTTTCTCGATGAGTTCAGCAATTTTCTTTGGTCTGCAGTAGTTTCCAATGAGTCTCTCAATGTTATCGAGAGTTTTCTGTCAAGTTATTCATATTGTTGCAAGGTCTTCATCTCATTGTGTTAAGCATTTGCACTGAATCCACAATCTTTCTGCATTTTCCATTTCATGTCATTCAAGATTCTGTTCTCCAAGCAAAGTTGTACTGTCACAAAGTGCCCATCCCGTTGATTTAAGCATTTTGGGGGAATCTACTTTCGCTTCCAGTGTTGCTCTCAAAGTAACTGGTCACTTTTCGTCGCTGAAAAGAAAACACGGCAAAATGCTTATCTCGATGAGTTCAGCAATTTGCGTTGGTAGCCATCAGTTTCCAAAGATTCTGTCTGTGTCATCTAGACTTTCCAGCCATGTTATTGACATTGTGGAAAGCTCCTCATATGAATGTGGTAAGCAATTTCGCATCATCCACAATTGTTCAGAAAACTTGATTTCATGCCATTCAAGATTCTCTTCGCCAAGCAATGTGACATATCCATCATGTGCCCAACCCGTTGAGTTCAGCTTTTTGAGGAAATCCATCCTATCTTCCAAATATTCCTCTCATAGTAACTGATCATTTTTCGTCGCTGAAGTGAAAACAGAGCAAAATACTTATCTCCATGAGTTCAGTCATTTGCGTTGCTGTCTATGAGTTCCCAATGATTCTATATCTGTCATCCAGAGTTTCCGGCCGCGTTATTGGTATTGTGCCAAGCTCTTCATCTGGATGTGGGAAGTAATTGCACTTCATCCACAATTGTGCAGAAAATTTGATTTCAAGCATTTCAAGATTCTGTCCGCCAAGCAATGTGACATATCCACCATGTGCCCAACCTGTTGAGTTAAGCATTTCGAGGAAATCCACATGAGCTTCTATGTCTTCCTCTCATAGTGACTGATCATTTCTCGTCGCTGAACTGAAAACGCGGCAAAATGCTTCTCTCGATGAGTTGAGCCCTTTGTGTTGATCTCCTTCAGTTTCCACTGAGTCGCTGAATGTCATCGAGAGTGTTGTGCCGAGTTATTGATATTGCGGCAAATTGCTCATCTCAATACATAGAACATAGAACATAGAACATTACAGCGCGGAACAGGCCCTTCGGCCCACAATGTTGCGCCGACCAGTCTTATTTTTTTAAAAAAAACATTGACCCTCTAATCTAAACCAATCCCTTTTCGTCCATAAACCTATCCACCAATCTCTTAAACGCCCCCAAACTAGGCGCATTTACAACTGCAGCAGGCAGGGCATTCCAGTCCCTCACCACCCTCTGGGTAAAGAACCTGCCCCTGACATCCGTCCTATAACTACCCCCCCTTAATTTAAAGCCATGCCCCCTCGTGCTCGCTTTCTCCATCCGAGGAAACAGGCTATCACCATCCACCCTATCTAAACCTCTAATCATCTTATATGTTTCTATAAGATCCCCTCTTAGCCGCCTTCTTTCTAGTGAAAACAACCCCAAATCCCTCAGTCTCTCCTCATAGGACCTCCCCTGCATACCAGGCAACATCCTGGTAAACCTCCTCTGCACCCCCTCCAAAGCCTCCACGTCCTTCCTGTAATGTGGGGACCAGAACTGCACACAGTACTCCAAGTGCGGCCGCACCAGAGTTGTGTACAGTTGCAACATGACGCTGCGACTCCTAAATTCAATCCCCCTACCAATAAACGCCAAGACACCGTACGCCTTCTTAACAACCTTATCTACTTGATTCCCAACTTTCAGGGATCTATGTACACATACACCTAGATCCCTCTGCTCCTCCACTCTATTCAAAGTCTTCCCGTTAGCCCTATACTCAACACATCTGTTATTCCTACCGAAATGGATTACCTCACACTTATCCGCATTAAACTCCATCCGCCACCTCGCGGCCCAGCTCTGCAACCTGTCCAAGTCACCCTGCAAACTTCGACACCCTTCCTCACAATCTACCACACCTCCGACTTTGGTGTCATCAGCAAACTTACTAATCCACCCAACTATACCCTAATCCAGATCATTAATAAAGATTACAAACAGCAGTGGCCCCAAAACAGATCCCTGAGGCACACCACTCGTAACCGAACTCCATGATGAATAATTACCATCAACCACCACCCTCTGTCTCCTATCTGCTAACCAATTCCTGATCCAAGTACCTAAATTACCACCAATCCCATACATCTGCATTTTCTGCAGAAGCATACCATGGTGAACCTTATCAAACGCCTTACTAAAATCCATATATACCACGTCTACTGCCTTACCCCTATCCACCTCTTTGGTCACCTTCTCAAAGAACTCAATAAGGTTAGTAAGGCACGACCTTCCCGCTACAAAACCATGCTGACTATCTCTAATCAATTCATTACTCTCCAAATAACTATAAATCCTATCCCTAATAATTCTTTCTAAAACCTTGCCCACTACAGAAGTAAGACTCACTGGTCTATAATTCCCAGGGAAGTCTCTGTTCCCCTTCTTAAACAATGGGACAACATTCGCTGTCCTCCAATCTTCCGGTACTATACCAGAGACCAACGACGACCTGAAGATCAGAGCCAGTGGCTCTTGCCTCCCATAGAATCCTAGGGTAAATCCCGTCTGGACCAGGGGACTTATCTATTTTCAACCCTTCTAGAATATCCAACACATCCTTAAGTTAAGCATTTTCTCGTCATCCACAATCATTCTAACGTTTGATGTCATGCCATTCATGATTCCATTCTCCATGCAAGTTGCTGCTGTCACAAAGTGACTATCCCATTGAGTAAAGCATTTTGAACAACTGCTCCTTGGCTTCGAGTGTTCCTCTCATTGTAACAGATCATTTTTCGTCACTGAAGAGAAAACGCAGCAAAATGCTTGTCTCGATGAGTTGAGCAATTTGCGTTGATCGCCTTTACTTTCCAGTGACTCTCTGAATGTCATTGATAGTTACCATTTGAATACCATTGAAGGTTCTTTTCGCCAATCATTTGCACCAAGTGACGATCCCGTTGAGTTGAGGATTGTGAATAAATGGACAATAGCTTCCAGTGTTGCTGTTATAGTAAATGGTCATTTCTCGTCGCTGAAGTGAAAACGCGGCAAAATGCTTCTCTCGATGAGTTGAGCAATTTTCGTTGGTCTCCAGTAGTTTCCAATGAGTCTCTCAATGTTATCGAGAGTTTTCTGTCAAGTTATTCATATTGTTGCAAGGTCTTCATCTCATTGTGTTAAGCATTTTCACTGAATCCACAATCTTTCTGCATGTTGCATTTCATGTCATTCAAGATTCTGTTCTCCAAGCAAAGTTGTCAAAAAGTGCCCATCCCGTTGAGTTAAGCATTTTGGGGGAATCCACTTTCGCTTCCAGTGTTGCTCTCAAAGTAACTGATCACTTTTCGTCGCTGAAATGAAAACGCGGCAAAATGCTTATCTCGATGTGTTCAGCAATTTGCGTTGGTAGCCGTCAGTTTCCAAAGATTCTGTCTCTGTCATCTCGAGTTTCCAGCCATGTTATTGGCATTGTGGCAAGCTCCTCATGTGTATGTAGGAAGAAATTTCGCATCATCCACAATTGTTCAGAAAATTTGATTTCATGCCATTCAAGATTCTCCTTGCCAAGCAATATGACATATCCACCATGTGTCCAACCCGTTGTGTTAAGCATTTTGAGGAAATCCACCTTATCTTCCAAATCGTCCTGTCATAGTAACTGATCATTTATCGTCGCTGAAGTGAAAACAGGGCAACATGCTTATCTCGATGAGTTCAGCAATTTGCGTTGATGCCCATCAGTTCCCAATGATTCTGTCGCAGTCATGTAGAGTTTAATGCCACCTTATTGATATTGTGCCAAGCTCTTCATCTGGATGTGGTAAGTAATTTGACTTCATCCACATTTGTGCAGGAAATTTGATTTCATGCCTTTCAAGATTCTGTTCGCCAAGCAATATGACATATCCACCATGTGCCCAACCTACTGAGTTAAGCATTTCGAGGAAATCCACATGAGGTTCTACATCTTCCTCTCATAGTAACAGATCATTTCTTGTCGCTGAAGTGAAAACGCGGCAAAATGCTTCTCTCGATGAGTTGAGCAATTTGCGTTGGTCGCCAGTACTTTCCAACGAGGCCTCAAAGTCATCGAGCGTTTTCTGTCCAGTTATCCAGAGATCTTCATCTAATTGTGTTAAGCATTTGCACTGAATCCACAATCTTTCTGCATGTTGCATTTCATGTCATTCAAGATTCTGTTCTCCAAGCAAAGTTCTACAGTCACAAAGTGCCCATCCCGTTGAGTTAAGCATTTTGGGGGAATCTACTTTCGCTTCCAGTGTTGCTCTCAAAGTAACTGATCAGTTTTCGTCGCTGAAATGAAAACGCGGCAAAATGCTTATCTCGATGAGTTCAGCAATTTGCGTTGGTTGCCATCAGTTTCCAAAGATTCTACCTTTGTCATCTCGAGTTTCCAGCCATATTATTGACATTGTGGCAAGCTCCTCATGTGTATGCAGGAAGAAATTTCGCATCATCCACAAGTGTTCAGAAAATTTGATTTCATGCCATTCAAGATTCTCTTCGCCAAGCAATGTGACATATCCACCATGTGCCCAACCTGTTGAGTTAAGCATTTTGAGGAAATCCACCGTATGTTCCAAATCTTCCTGACACAGTAACTGATCATTTATCGTCGCTGAAGTGAAAACAAGGCAACATGCTTATCTCGATGAGTTCAGCAATTTGCGTTGATGTCCATCAGTTCCCAATGATTCTGTCTCAGTCATGTAGAGTTTAATGCCACGTTATTGATATTGCGCCAAGCTCTTCATCTGGATGTGGTAAGCAATTTGACTTCATCCACAATTGTTCAGAAAATTTGATTTCATGCCTTTCAGAATTGTCTTCGCCAAGCAACGTTTGGCATATCGACCATGTGCCCAACCCGTCGAGTTAAGCATTTTGAGAAAATCCACCTTATCTTCCAAATCTTCCTGTCATAGTAACTGATCATTTATCGTCGCAGAAGTGAAAACGGGGAAACATGCTTATCTCGATGAGTTCAGCAATTTGCGTTGATGTCCAACAGTTCCCAATGATTCTGTCTCTGTCATGCAGAGTTTAATGCCACGTTATTGATATTGTGCCAAGCTCTTCATCTGGATGTTGTAAGCCATTTGACTTCATCCACAATTATGCAGAAAATTTGATTTCATGCCTGTCAATATTCTGTTCGCCAAGCAATGTGACATCCACCATGTGCCCAACCTGTTGAGTTAAGCATTTCGAGGAAATCCACATAAGTTTCTACGTCTTCCTCTCATAGTAACTGATCATTTCTCGTCGCTGAAGTGAAAACGCGACAAAATGCTTCTCTCGATGAGTTGAGCCCTTTGTGTTGATCTCCTTTAGTTTCCAATGACTCGCTGAATGTCATCGAGAGTGTTGTGCCGAGTTATTGATGTTGTGGCAAACTGCTCATCTCAATATGTTCAGCATTTTCTCATCACCCACAATCATTCTAAAGTTAGATTTCCCGCCATTCATGATTCCATTCTCCATGCAAGTTGCGTCTGTCCGAAAGTGACTATCCCATTGAGTAAAGCATTTTGAACAACTGCCCGTTTGCTTCCAGTGTTCCTCTCATTGTAACAGATCATTTTTCGTCACTGAAGAGAAAACGCGGCAAAATGCTTCTCTCGATGAGTTGAGTAATTTGCGTTGATCTCCTTTACTTTCCAATGACTCTCTGAATGTCATTGATAGTTTTCTGCCAAGTTATTGATATTGTGGCAAACTGCTCATCTCAAAGTGTTCGGACATTTCGCTTAATCCTCAATCGTTCAGAAAATTTCTTTGAATACCATTGAAGGTTCTTTTCGCCAATCAAGTTGTATTGCACCAAGTGAGTATCCCGTTGAGTTGAGGATTGTGAATAAATGCACAATAGCTTCCAGTGTTGCTGTTACAGTAAATGGTCATTTCTCGTCGCTGAAGTGAAAACGCGGCAAATTCTTCTCTCGATGAGTTGAGCAATTTTCTTTGGTCTCCAGTAGTTACCAATGAGTCTGTCAATGTTATCGAGAGTTTTTTGTCAAGTTATTCATATTGCTGCTAGGTCTTCATCTAATGGTGTTAAGCAATTGCATCGAATCCACAATCTTTCTCCATGTTGCATTTCATGTCATTCAAGATTCTGTTCTCCAAGCAAAGTTGTACTGTCACAAAGTGCCCATCCCGTTGAGTTAAGCATTTTGGGGGAATCTACTTTCGCTTCCAGTGTTGCTCTCAAAGTAACTGATTATTTTTCGTCGCTGAAATGAAAACGCGGCAAAATGCTTATCTCGATGTGTTCAGCAATTTGCGTTGGTAGCCATCAGTTTCCAAAGATTCCACCTTTGTCATCCAGAGTTTCCAGCCATGTTATTGACATTGTGGCAAGCTCCGCATGTGTATGCAGGTAGAAATTTCGCTTCATCCACGATTGTTCAGAAAATTTGATTTCATGCCATTCAAGATGCTCTTCGCCAAGCAATATGACATATCCACCATGTGCCGAACCTGTTGTGTTAAGCATTTTGAGGAAATCCACCTTATCTTCCAAATCTTCCTGTCATAAGAACTGATCATTTCTCGTCGTTGAAGTGAAAACAGGGCAACATGCTTGTCTCGATGAGTTCAGCAATTTGTGTTGATGCCCATCAGTTCCCGATGATTCTGTCGCAGTCATGTAGAGTTTAATGCCACCTTATTGATATTGTGCCAAGCTCTTCATCTGGGTGTGGTAAGTAATTTGACTTCATCCACAATTGTGCAGGAAATTTGATTTCATGCCTTTCGAGATTCTGTTCGCCAAGCAATGTGACATATCCACCATGTGCACAACCTACTGAGTGAAGCATTTCGAGGAAATCCACATGAGGTTCTACATCTTCCTCTCATAGTAACAGATCATTTCTCGTCGCTGAAGTGAAAACGCGGCAAAATGCTTCTCTCGATGAGTTGAGCAGTTTGCGTTGGTCTCCAGTAGTTTCCAATGAGTCTCTCAATGTCATCGAGAGTTTTCTGTCAATTTATTCATATTGTTGCTAGGTCTTCATCTAATTGTGTTATGCATTTGCACTGAATCCACAATCTTTCTGCATATTGCATTTCATGTCATTCAAGATTCTGTTCTCCAAGCAAAGTTGTACTGTCACAAAGTGCCCATCCCGTTGAGTTAAGCATTTTGGGGGAATCTACTTTCGCTTCCAGTGTTGCTCTCAAAGTAACTGATCAGTTTTCGTCGCTGAAATGAAAACGCGGCAAAATGCTTATCCCGATGAGTTCAGCAATTTGCGTTGGTTGCCATCAGTTTCCAAAGATTCTGTCTGTGTCATCTAGAGTTTCCAGCCATGTTATTGACATTGTGGCAAGCTCCTCATGTGTGTGTAGGAAGAAATTTCGCATCATCCACAAGTGTTCAGAAAATTTGATTTCATGCCATTCAAGACGCTCTTCGCCAAGCAATATGACATATCCACCATGTGCCCAACCCGTTGGGTTAAGCATTTTGAGGAAATCCACCTCATCTTCGAAATCTTCCTGTCATAGTAACTGATCATTCATCGTCGCTGCTGTGAAAACGCGTCAAAATGGTTCTCTCGATGAGTTGAGCAATCTGCGTTGATGTCCATCAGTTCCCATTGATTCTGTCTCTGTCATCCAGAGTTTCCTGCAACGTTATTGATATTGTGCCAAGCTGTTCATCTGGATGTTGTGAGCAATTTGACTTCATCCACAATTGTGCAGAAAATTTGATATCGTGCCTGTCAAGTTTCTATTCGCCAAGCAATGTGACAGATCCACCATGTGTCCAACCTGTTGAGTTAAGCATTTCGAGGACATCTACATGAGCTTCTACGTCTTCCTCTCACAGTAACTGATCATTTCTCGTCGCTGAAGTGAAAACGTGGCAAAATGCTTCTCTCGATGAGTCGAGCCCTTTGTGTTGATCTCCTTTAGTTTCCAATGACTCGCTGAATGTCATCGAGAGTGTTGTGCCGAGTTATTGATATTGTGGCAAACTGCTCATCTCAATACGTTCAGCATTTTCTCGTCATCCACAATCATTCCAAAGTTTGATTTCCTGCCATTCATGATTCCACTCTCCATGCAAGTTGCTGCTGTCACAAAGTGACTATCCCACTGAGTGAAGCATTTTGAACAACTGCCCCTTGGCTTCCAGTGTTCCTCTCATTCTAACAGATCATTTTTCGTCACTGAAGAGAAAACGCGGCAAAATGCTTCTCGATGAGTTGAGCAATTTGCGTTGATCGCCTTTACTGTCCAGTGACTCTCTGAATGTCATTGAGAGTTATTGTTATTGTGGCAAACTGGTCATCTCAAAGTGTTCGGCGTTTTTGCTTAATCCTCAATCCCTCAGAAAATTTCTTTGAATACCATTCAAGATTCTTTTCGCCAATCAAGTTGTATTGCACCAGGTGACTATCCCGTTGAGTTGAGGATTGTGAATGAATGCACAATAGCTTCCAGTGTTGCTCCCATCGTAAGTGATCATTTCTCGTCGCTGAAGTGAAAACGCGGCAAAATGCTTCTCTCGATGAGTTGAGCAATTTGCGTTGGTCGCCAGTACTTTCCAACGAGGCCTCAAAGTCATCGAGCGTTTTCTGTCAAGTTATCCAGAGATCTTCATCTAATTGTGTTAAGCATTTGCACTGAATCCACAATCTTTCTGCATGTTGCATTTCATGTCATTCAAGATTCTGTTCTCCAAGCAAAGTTGTAGTGTCACAAAGTGCCCATCCCGTTGAGTTAAGCATTTTGGGGGAATCTACTTTCGCTTCCAGTGTTGCTCTCAAAGTAACTGATCAGTTTTCGTCGCTGAAATGAAAACGCGGCAAAATGCTTATCTCGATGAGTTCAGCAATTTGCGTTGGTAGCCATCAGTTTCCAAAGATTCTACCTTTGTCATCTCGAGTTTCCAGCCATGTTATTGACATTGTGGCAAGCTCCTCATGTGTATGTAGGAAGAAATTTCGCATCATCCACAATTGTTCAGAAAATTTGATTTCATGCCATTCAAGATTCTCTTCGCCAAGCAATGTGACATATCCACCATGTGCCCAACCCGTTGTGTTAAGCATTTTGAGGAAATCCACCGTATGTTCCAAATCTTCCTGACACAGTAACTGATCATTTATCGTCGCTGAAGTGAAAACAAGGCAACATGCTTATCTCGATGAGTTCAGCAATTTGCGTTGATGTCCATCAGTTCCCAATGATTCTGTCTCAGTCATGTAGAGTTTAATGCCACGTTATTGATATTGCGCCAAGCTCTTCATCTGGATGTTGTAAGCAATTTGACTTCATCCACAATTGTTCAGAAAATTTGATTTCATGCCTTTCAGAATTGTCTTCGCCAAGCAACGTTTGACATATCCACCATGTGCCCAACCCGTCGAGTTAAGCATTTTGAGAAAATCCACCTTATCTTCCAAATCTTCCTGTCATAGTAACTGATCATTTATCGTCGCAGAAATGAAAACGGGGCAACATGCTTATCTCGATGAGTTCAGCAATTTGCGTTGATGTCCATCAGTTCCCAATGATTCTGTCTCTTTCATCGAGCGTTTACTGCCAGTTTATTGATATTGTGCCAAGCTGTTCATCAGGATGTGGTAATCAATTTGACTTTAAACTAGGCTTGTACTCGTTAGAGTTTAGAAGAATGAGGGGAGATCTCATTGAGACGTATAAGATGATGAATGGGATGGATAGGATAGAGGTGGAGAGACTCTTCCCGCTCAAAAAAGACAGTAGGACTAGGGGGCACAGCCTCAAGATAAAGGGGAGGCGGTTTAGAACGGAGTTGAGGAGGAACTTCTTCACTCAAAGGGTGGTGAATCTCTGGAATTCTCTGCCCGTTGAAGTGGTGGAGGCTGCCTCGCTAAATATTTTTAAGAAGCGGGTTGATGGGTTCTTGATAAGAGAGGGGATTAAGGGTTATGGGGAGAGGGCGGGAAAGTGGAACTGAGCCACAACAGATCAGCCATGATCTTATTGAATGGCGGGGCAGGCTCAAAGGGCTAGATGGCCTACTCCTGCTCCTATTTCTTATGTATGTTCTTATGTATGTTCATCCACAATTGTGCAGAAAATTTGATTTCATGCCTGTCAAGATTCTGTCCGCCAAGCAATATGACAGATCCACCATGTGCCCAACCGGTTAAGTTAAGCATTTCGAGGAAATCCACATGAGCTTCTACGTCTTCCTCTCATAGTAACTGATCATTTCTCGTCGCTGAAGTGAAAACGCGACAAAATGCTTCTCTCGATGAGTTGATCCCTTTGTGTTGATCCCCTTTAGTTTCCAATGACTCGCTGAATGACATCGAGAGTGTTGTGCCGAGGTATTGATATTGTGGCAAACTGCTCATCTCAATATGTTAAGTATTTTCTCGTCATCCACAATCATTCTAAAGTTAAAGTTTCCCGCCATTCATGATTCCATTCTCCATGCAAGTTGCGTCTGTCCCAAAGTGACTATCCCATTGAGTAAAGCATTTTGAACAACTGCCCGTTTGCTTCCAGTGTTCCTCTCATTGTAACAGATCATTTTTCGTCACTGAAGAGAAAACGCGGCAAAATGCTTCTCTCGATGAGTTGAGCCCTTTGTGTTGATCTCCTTTAGTTTCCAATGACTCGCTGAATGTCATCGAGAGCGTTGTGCCGAGTTATTGATATTGTGGCTACCTGCTCATCTCAATATGTTCAGCATTTTCTCATCATCCACAGTCATTCTAAAGTTAGATTTCCTGCCATTCATGATTCCATTCTCCATGCAAGTTGCTGCTGTCACAAAGTGACTATCCCATTGAGTAAAGCATTTTGAACACCTGCCCCTTGGCTTCCAGTGTTCTCTCATTGTGACAGATCATTTTTCGTCACTGAAGAGAAAACGCGGCAAAATGCTTGTCTCGATGAGTTGAGCAATTTGCGTTGATCGCCTTTACTTTCCAGTGACTCTCTGAATGTCATTGAGAGTTTTCTGCCAAGTTATTGTTATTGTGGCAAACTGGTCATCTCAAAGTGTTCGGCGTTTTTGCTTAATCCTCAATCCCTCAGAAAATTTCTTTGAATACCATTCAAGATTCTTTCGCCAATCAAGTTGTATTGCACCAAGTGACTATCCCGTTGAGTTGAGGATTGTCTATTAATGCACAAATGGCTTCAAGTGTTGCTCTCATCGGAAATGGTCATTTCTCGTCGCTGAAATGAAAA
This sequence comes from Carcharhinus amblyrhynchos, assembly GCF_965287045.1. NCBI lineage: Eukaryota > Metazoa > Chordata > Chondrichthyes > Carcharhiniformes > Carcharhinidae > Carcharhinus > Carcharhinus amblyrhynchos. The sequence continues at coordinate 828,451 of NW_027649819.1, read as the reverse complement.
CGCGGCAAAATGCTTCTCTCGATGAGTTGTGCAATGTGCGTTGGTCTCCAGTAGTTTCCAATGAGTCTCTCAATGTCATCGAGAGTTTTCTGTCAAGTTATTCATATTGTTGCTAGGTCTTCATCTAATTGTGTTATGCATTTGCACTGAATCCACAATCTTTCTGCATGTTGCATTTCATGTCATTCAAGATTCTGTTCTCCAAGCAAAGTTGTACTGTCACAAAGTGCCCATCCCGTTGAGTTAAGCATTTTGGGGGAATCTACTTTCGCTTTCAGTGTTGCTCTCAAAGTAACTGGTCAATTTTCGTCGCTGAAATGAAAACGCGGCAAAATGCTTATCTCAATGAGTTCAGCAATTTGCGTTGATAACCATCAGTTTGATGTTATGTTATTGTCATGTTATTGAGCCATGTTATTGAGATTGTGGCAAGTCCCTCATCTGGATGTGGTAAGTAATTTCGCATCATCCACAATTGTTCTGAAAATTTGATTTCATGCAATTCAAGATTCTCTTCGCCAAGCAATGTGACATGTCCACCATGTCCCAACCCGTTGAGTGAAGCATTTTGAGGAAATCCACCTTATCGTCCAAATCTTCCTCTCATAGTAACTGATCATTTTGCGTCGCTGAAGTGAAAACGCGGCAAAATGCTTGTCTCGATGAGTTAAGCAATTTGCGTTGGTCTCCAGTAGTTTCCAGTGAGTCTCTCAATGTCGTCGAAAGTTTTCTGTCAAGTTATTCATATTGTTGCAAGGTCTTCATCTAATTGTGTTAAGCATTTTCACTGAATCCACAATCTTTCTGCATATTCCATTTCATGTCATTCAAGATTCTGCTCCCAAAGCAAAGTTGTACTGTCACAAAGTGCCCATCCCGTTGAGTTAGGCATTTTGGGGGAATCTACTTTTGCTTCCAGTGTTGCTCTCAAAGTAACTGATCATTTTTCGTCGCTGAAATGAAAACGCGGCAAAGTGCTTATCTCGATGAGTTCCGCAATTTGCATTGGTAGCCATCAGTTTCCAAAGATTCTGTCTCTGTTATCTACAGTTTCCAGCCATGTTATTGACACTGTGGCAAGCTCCTCATCTGGATGTGGTAAGGTATTTCGCATCATGCACAATTGTTCAGAAAATTTGATTTCATGCCTTTCAAGATTCTGTTCGCCAAGCAATGTGACAGATCCACCATGTGCCCAACCTGTTGAGTTAAGCATTTCGAGGAAATCCACATGAGCTTCTACGTCTTCCTCTCATAGTAACTGATCATTTTTCGTCGCTGAAGTGAAAACGCGGCAAAATGATTCTCTCGATGAGTCGAGCCCTTTGTGTTGATCTCCTTTAGTTTCCAATGACTCGCTGAACGTCATCGAGAGTGTTGTGCCGAGTTATTGATATTGTGGCAAACTGCTCATCTCAATATGTTAAGTATTTTCTCGTCATCCACAATCATTCTAAAGTCATTCATGATTCCATTCTCCATGCAAGTTGCTGCTGTCACAAAGTGACTATCCCATTGAGTGAAGCATTTTGAACAACTGCTCCTTGGCTTCCAATGTTCCTCTCATTCTAACAGATTATTTTTCGTCACTGAAGAGAAAACGCGGCAAAATGCTTGTCTCGATGAGTTGAGCAATTTGCATTGATCTCCTTTACTTTCCAATGACTCTCTGAATGTCATCGAATGTTTTCTGCCAAGTTATTGATATTGTGGCCAACTGCTCATCTCAAAGTGTTCGGCGTTCTCGCTTCTTCCTCAATCGTTCAGAAAATTTCTGTGAATACCATTCAAGATCCTTTTCGCCAAACAAGTTGTATTGCACCAAGTGACTATCCGGGTGACTTGTGCATTTTGAATAAATGCGCAATAGCTTATCGTGTTGCTCTCATAGAAACTGATCATTTTACATGAATGCTGTCATTGCTGACATTCCCAAGTCCCTTTGTGTGTTTGATGTATGATGGGGGACAGTGCATTATGATGTTTGGTGGTCAGTGAGGTACATTATGATGGACAGGAGTGATGAGGTGCATTATGAAGGGCAGCAAAGAGGTGCACTAGAATGGGGAGCAGTGAGGCACATTATAATTTGGGAATGAGATGCATTATGATGGCTGGGGGGCAATGAATTTCATGATGATTGTGGCAGTGAGGTACATTGTGGCGGAAGCCAGAGAGGAAAATTGTGATGTGGTGATGAGGTAGCTTATGATGGTTGGGAAGCAGAACGGTGCATTCAGTCCTGTTCATTCTGTTCGGGGGGCAGTGGGATACATTATGATGGGGGCAGTGATTATATGAAAGGGAACAGTGAGGAGAATTATGATGTATAGACTGCAATGTGCTATTGAGGCACATTATGATGGGGGCAGTGAGGCACTTTATGATAGATAGGGGCTGTAATGTGCCTTATGATGGGGGAAGTAAGCTGTATTATGATGGGGATGCAGTGAGGTACGTTACGGTGTGTGGCAGTGAGATACATTATAATGGATAGGAAAGGTACATTATGATGGGAGGTGTAAGGTATATTATTATGGGGCAGTGATTTATATTGTAATGGATGGGGGGCAGTAAGGCACATTATAATGCGAGGAGGTGAGGTACATTATGATGGATGTGGGGCAGTGAGGTTCGCTGTAATGGGGACGGTGATAGCCATTAATTTTGGGGCAGTGAGGTGCATTATGTTGTACGTACAGCTGAATATTCTGGGTATAAGTGTTTTAGGCGAGATAGACGAGGTGAGGGAGTAGCAATACTGGTTAGGGAGCATATTGCAGCGGTGCAGAGGGTGGACAACTTGGAAGGATAATGTAACGAGACACTGTGGACAGGGCTCAGAAACAGGAAGGGCTCAGTCACTTCGCTGGGGGTATACTACAGACCTCCCAACAGAACATGAGAAGTTGAAGAACGGATATGTAAGGAGATTCTGGACTGATGTAGAAAAAATAGGGTTGTTGTAGTGGGAGACTTTAATTTCCATTATATAGACTGGAAATCCCTTAGGACTTGTGGTCCAGACAGGGAGGACTTTGTAAAGTGTTTCCAGGAAGGTTCTTTGGAACAATATATTGACAATCCATCTAGAGAGGGAGCTCTACTGGAGCTAGTAATGGGGAATGAGTTCAGTCATGTCATCAAAGTGTCAGTGTGGGAGCATGTGGTGAACAGTGACCACAATTCTGTAAACTTTCGGATAGTTATGGAAAAGGATGAGTGTTGTCCTATGGGTAAGGTGCTGAATTAGGGGAAGGCTAACGACAGCCGGATTAGGCAGGGTTTGGTGACTGTTGATTGGGAGAGGCTGTTCGAGGGTGAATCCACATCTGGCATGTGGGAGTCTTTTAAGGAACAGTTGATAGGAGTGCAGGACAGGCATATGCCTGTAAAAAGGAAAGATAGGAAAGGTAGAATGAAGAGTTTATTCCTCTCTCTCCTTTTTATTGGGACTGACATTGATGTATTAACTCTTAAGCGTTTTAACACAACATTTACATACAATAAAGATTTTGAAAAATTGCATCCATCATTCTTTCTTTCAGCGTCCCTGTTGCATCTGACCAGGATCAATTAAAGTTCTACATCATTGTGGTCGGTATGATTTAACTTTAGAAAGGGTTAAATGAACTTGTTTGTTCAGAGACGAGTAATTAATGAGAGCCTCCATGGATTCCAACTGTGCCACTCGAGAGTTTCATCCTTCGATTAATAAGGGTCTCAGTTCAATGTGTTATCCACCAGTGTAGTTGAGAGCAGCACCTCACCGATAAACGACAACAGCAGCTCCAGAGAGAGACAGAGAGAGGAGAGATCTGTACGCTAGAATAAGAATGTTCCAATTGTCGGTCACAGTCCGACAACAGTATATACGGTTGTTCCAGCAATGAATCAGAACCTGAGAACAATGGACTGTAACGTTCCCGCGATGGAACTGAATTGGAGAACTATGGACTGGAACGTCACAGCAATGGACAGGGATTTATCAGAGGACATTTACAATCTTAATTGGTATCGTTACTGGGGTTTCTCATTAAAATTCTTGGTCTCCCTTGGATTTGAGATAATGGGATACTTTTACTATCCAATCTTAGCTATCATTGGTCTCCCGGGTAAGCCTCTTTTATTCTGTAAATCGGGCTAACCCTGTGCCGCGCACCGTAACACTGAGAATGCCTCACACCTGTTGACAGATTCTTGGTTGCAATTTGCAGATGCTGAGTTTTTGATTCATGAAAACTCCTCACACCTTCCAGTTTTTAACACTTGTCCTGGTCCCTCTGAACCATATCCTCAGCACCTTCGGTCTGTCTGTCCTGGAAGTGAAGGAAACAAGGAACTGGTTAGTCCAGTTATCAAAGAACATAGCCTTGCTCTCGCCTGGATTTACCTTGGTATATGTTTTTTATATTATGGCGGGTTTCTCCTATCAGTAATGTGAGAATCAGTGCTGTGGTGTTACAGGAGGTGTTTCTCTCCTTGTTATCGGGACTAACACTGATGGAGTACATCTTCTGTCCTGTAACACAATATCCAGGTCGAGCAAAATTTTAAATGTGTATAAAATAATTGCACCCACTGTCCATCATTTCTTCCTTTCGCACCCCTGTTACATCTGACCGGGAACAATAACATTTCTACTTTATTGCAGCAGGTATGGACTGGGTTTAAACGGGTTTAACTGAACCTGCTAGTCAGTGACAGATAGCTAATGAGAGCCTCCATGGATCCCAACTGTGGCACTGGAAGGTTATCCCTCTCATATTAATAAGAGACTCGTTTTGACGTGGCATCCCATAGTGTGTGTAGAGGCAGTGTCTCCAGAAAGAGTGAGATGGGAGATCAGAACCAGAGAACAGATAACAATGTTCCAATGATTCATCAGAATCTGAGAACAATAGACAGGAATGTTGCATCAATGGGCGAGGAATTTATGAATGATAATAACCATTTTTATAAGAAATATGATTGAGTTGTATCATTAGAATTCTGGGTCTGCCCCGGACTTGGATATTTTTCCATCCCACCTTTGCTATCACTGGTGTCCGGGTTAAGTATCTCTTTCAATGTTGTCATGATGTAAACAGTGTTTAACTCAATTATCGTTCTTATAATTAGCTTTCTTATCTGTGCTGCTGTCATTGTCCAAGTTATTTCTGCAAATATTAACCAAAAATTGCAACTGAATCCCTGATCTTGCAATGTGTAAAATCCTCTGACGGGCAGTTGGTGCATTGCTGATGGGCCAACGGCCTCTACACTGCCAGAGTTCTAATGGCTCTTAGACTAAATGCTTTGAGAATGATATCAAAGAAATTCCACAATTAGGGTTGACTGTGAAATCTTTGCTGTTCATGTCCCGATGCAATTTTCACTGGAATGGGAGAACTATCCCGCTCGCCCTCGCTTCCATTCAGATGAATTTAGTTGCATTCGTAGATAGAATCAATAACAGAACATAATCAATATATGTGGACAGCACATTTGACATGAACTGAAATTCGATCGAGTGATAATTCCTGGCTGTACTATATAAATTATATACAATATAAATTATATATAAATGGTTCCATTTACAATGAATATCTCCATGGATCATAGATTGGTGAGTTAAAGGGTATTAATGATTTCCAACCCCAGCATATCATCAGTTCCCCTTCATATACTCTGGCCTTGCCGCTTCCTGCTAGTGCTGGAAGCCCTCTGATGTTCTCGAAACGTTTCCTGTACCATTTGGTCATCCCCAGAATCCCTGCTGCCTGTTCCAAATTTCGACTAACATCTGAATCCTGCACCAAAATCGAGTCCACAGAAACAGCAAGACCAATCAGGAGAAGGGAATCGTCTAATTCTCTCGCACAGTTATTCGGGATTAAGCAGGATATAGAACCTGGGCTGATCCATCCCCTCAAACCAGCCGAGATTCGGTAAAGATCAAAAGCAGGAATTATTTACTGATTCTAATCAAGAGATATTGACGTCAGGGTTAATGTCAATAACATAACGTGTACTCATGTGGTCTTTATTATTTTGCTCAACTTGAATCTTTATCTGAGCACAGGAGCTGCTATTCCTCGTGTGTTGTTTACTCCAGTGTATTCCACTCCTTTTAAAGATTGATTTTATTGAATTGAAATGACCACCAGCTGCAGATTACCCTGTCACTGTTACAATAGTCGGTATGGAGTACAAGATCTTGCAGCATATCCTTAAATCGCAAAATATTGTAGATCAACGTGTTAACTTTTCTCCCTGCCTGATCAATATTTTTCCTTTACATATTTTTTATTTCCCTCACAGTTAACGTGCTGATGATTGTTGTACTCTCGCTGAAAAATTGTGGTCTCTCCAGATGTGTCACATTGTACCTGCTGGCCATGGGATCGACGGATTTGCTGCTTGTTGTTGTTGACCTGATACTGAGGCAAATTGTGTTTGTGTTCAAGGATAATTTTTCATTCCTGTATTTCAGCCCTCTCTGCAAGTACCACGCTGTCCTGATTTATGCTGTCAGAGACTGTTCTGTTTGGTACACTGTCGCTTTTACATTTGACAGGTTTGTGGCAATTTGTTGCCAAAAACTGAAAATTAAATATTGCATCGAGAAAACTGCAGGTGCTGTTCTGGGAACAGTGACAGTGCTGAGCATTGCAAAGAATATTTTCTGGTATTTCATGTTCATAGATGGCTATACGATGAGCAATTCATCTCGATTTTGCCAAACAAATTATGAAGTGCTGAAATCTCCAATCTGGGCCATGATAGAATTCATTCACTACTTCACAACGCCGTTTATCCCATTTATTCTGATTCTGTTGCTCAACCTTTTGACCATTAGACACATTCTAGTGAGCAGTCGAGCCCGCAGGAGGCTCCGAGCTCACAAAGATGGGGAGAGTCCCAGTGATCCAGAAATGGAGAGTCGAAGAAAGTCCATGATATTACTTTTTGTTATCTCTGGGAATTTCATTGTATTGTGGGCACTCTACCTGGTGGACGTAATATGGACTCAATTGTGGTGGGTGAACATGAAATTTGAAGATCCAATTGCAATCGTAGAAAAAATAGGATACATGCTGCAGATGCTCAGTTACTGCACAAACACCTGCATTTATGCTGTGACACAGACTAAGTTCAGAGAGCAATTGAAGATCGTGATAAAATATCCCTTTACACAAATTGTAAAATTAGGTCCCTCTGCACCGTCGCCTGCTGCAGTTTTTCGCCACATAAGTAATAGTCCTTCCTACCATTATTCCTACCAAGGTGGACCACCTCACACTTGCCAACATTAAATCCCATTTGCCAGTTCCTGGCCCATTCGCCCAGCCTATCTAGATCCTTCTACAGACTCTCCACACCCTCAGCGCAATTTGCCGTTCCACCAATCTCGGTGTCATCAGCAAATTTCGACACCCTACACTCGGTTCCCTCCTCCAGATCATCTATATAAATGGTAAATAGCTGAGGCCCCAGCACCGACCCCTGGGGCACTCCACTAGTCACCAACCGCCAATCCGAATAGCACCCATTGACCCCCACTCTCTGCCTCCTCTAATCCACAGCCAATCCTCTATCCACGCTAACACCCTACCTCCAACTCCATGCCCCCTTACCTTCTGCAATAATCTCTTGTGAGGTACCTTGTCAAACGCCTTCTTAATGTGGGCAAATGTGGCAAATGGATTACCACCTTTGGAAGTTCTCATTTGAGCCACTCAGCATCCTGATTTGCAGATATGTTCCCGTTTCCTGATGGTCACAGAACCAAAATGCTGCAATTCCCGTTTTAAGATCAATGCGGGTGTTCCCACAGCGCACGGACTGAATTAGATCAAGAAGGATGATCACTGCCACCTTTTCAATCACAGTTTGGGATTTTGAACAGCTACTGATCTCTCCATCAAATCCCGCATCCAGTGCAAAATGAAACTGTTTAAACAGCCTGAATGATTCAATTTCCCACTGGTGTGAAATTGAAATTTGTAAGCAGGGTTACCCTGTCAAATGAGGAAAGGAAATAGCATTTAAATAAAAATTCACAGCATTATACATTTAAATTCTCGCAGCAAATATCACTTAATATGTTAACAGGAAAAATAAAGCAAATATAATATATATTATTATATATATAATATTATATGTTATATATGTCAAATTGAAGACAGGTAATATTCCTTAAAATGTGAGAGCAAGTATCACCAAGCTTGATGGATTGTGTGTGTGTGTGTGTTTGTGTTGGTATGGGTGCTTGCATTTCAGTGGCTGTGCATTTTCGGTGGAAGTATAGGTGCTGTACTCTTTGTGGTGTGTGTGTGTGAGAGAGAGACAGAGAGAGAGATGACAGGTGTAAGTGGAAGTGTGGGTCAATGGTTCTGTGTGTTAGTGCACACGGATTTGTGTGTGTCTGTGAGGGTAGTCACCTGCGGGTGGGTATCTGTGGGTTGCAATGTGTGTGTGCTTGCATATGAGCTTGTGTGCATTGCTGTATGTTTTTCGTTGTGTGTGGCTGGGTGTGTGGAACTGTGAGTGTATGTGTGTTTGGAGGGTGTGTGAGAGTGGTATGTATGTGTAGGTGTGTGTGGGTGCTTGCGCGTGGCAATTGTATGTGGCTGTGTGTGCTTGTCTGCTGGGTGCGTATAGGTGTGAGGTGTGCATTTTGAATGTGAAATCATGGTTGTGCGTATGTGTGTGAGCCTGTGCAGCGGTGTGTGTGTTTTTTTTTGTTGTGTGGCTGTGCTGAGGTTGTTAATGACTTTTCATTTTGATATTGTGAACTTGTGTGCGGCTTGTGAGTATGGAGGTTGTGTCTGTTTTCGCCATGTTTTTGTGTGTGCGTGGAAATGTGTGTGTGTGTGTATGTGTGTGTGTGTGTGTGTGTGATTATCTTTGTCGGTGCATGTGTAGGCTGTGCATTCCAGGGGGTGGGGGGGGGGAGTTGAGAGTGAGCGCCTTAATAAGTGCGTATGTGCGTGTTTGCGTAGTTGGGCCTGGGAGAGTGGAAGTGTATGTGGGTGGATGCGTTTGTGGATGCGCTTACATAAGAACATAAGAAATAGGAGCAGGAGTAGGCCAACTAGCCCTTCGAGCCTGCCCCTCCATTCAATAAGATCATGACTGATCTGTCTTGGCTCAGTTCCACATTCCCGCCCTCTCCCCATAACCCTTAATCCCCTCTCTTATCAAAAACCCATCAACCCGCGTCTTAAATATATTTAGCGAGGCAGCCTCCACCACTTCAACGGGCAGAGAATTCCAGAGATTCACCACCCTTTGAATGAAGAAGTTCCTCCTCAACTCCGTTCTAAACCGCCCCCCCCCCCCTTATCTTGAGGCTGTGCCCCCTAGTCCTACTATCCTTTCTGAGCGGGAAGAGTCTCTCCACCTCTATCCTATCCATCCCATTCATCATCTTATACGTCTTGTGTATGCGTTGGTTTGTGTGTGGTTGGCGGAGTTCGAGTGTGATTAAATGTGCAATTATCTGTGTAAATCTGTGTGTTTGCGTTTGTATATATGAGTGTGTTGCAGGTATCCAATGTGTGCATCAGTGTGTGTGTGAGTGTGTGTGTGTGTTTGCATTGTTGCACGTATGTGTGATTTTGTGTGTGGGTGTATATGGAATGTGTGAGTGAACACATGTGGGAGGACGTTTGCGTGTGCACGTGAATCGCAAGCTTGCGTGTGTTTTTGTGTTCATGGATTCATAACAGTTTGCAGCATGGAAACAGGCACATTGGCTCAATTTGCCCTTTTTATAGACCCGTAAACAATCCGAATTACCCGCATTTGTCCCATATCCCTCGATACCCATCTTACCCATCTAACTGTGTGAATGATTTTTTTAAAAAAAAGTGTACTCGCCTCTTCTACTACTCCTGTCACCACCCTCTGTATGAAAAAAATGCCTCCCTGGACATTTTTGTATCTCTCCCCTCTCACCTTAAACTTATGCCCTCTAGTTTTAGACTCCCCTACCTATTAGGAAATGTATTTGCTACCTTGCTGCCCCTCATGATTTTATTGACCTCTATTAAATCACCCCTCAGCCTTCTATGCTCCAAAGAAAAAAGTATCAGTCTATCCAGCCTCTCCTTGTAACTCAAACCATCAAGTCTCGGTCGCATGCTAGTAAATCTTTTCTGCACTGTTTCTAGTTATATAAAACCCTTTGTAACATAGGGTGACCACAACTGTAGACAGTGTTTATGTTTGTACTCGTGTGCCTCTGTGTGTGTGTGTGTGTGTGTGTACGCGAGTAAGCGTTTGAGAGTTTGTTGGCATGAGACATTGCATGTGGGTGTGTGAGTTCATGTGTGAACGTGTGTTTGAGTGTTTGTGAAGCATATGTCAGTAACAGAGTATGTGTGTATATGTGTGTTCAGGAGTTTGTGTGTTTGAGACAGTTTGTGTGTTTGTTTGGCTATGTGAGTTTGCATGTATGTGTGGGAGAGACAGCATGTGAGATTGTATGTATACGTGCGCGTCTTGCTAATTCGAGATTGTGATGGTATATGGCTGCGAATTTTGTACTTGTTTATGTGTGTATATGGGCGTTTATGTGCGAATATTGTGTATTTGCACATACGTGTGCACAGTATCTGATTGGCTGTATGTATCGGCACACTTTTGTCAACGTGTTTATGGCTTATGTGGATGTAGAACGTTGTGTTCCTTTGCATTTCTGTTGCCTTGGTTTGTGTGCGTTTAGTTGTCCTTGATGGGTGCCAGCGTGGTTTGTGTGTGCATATGTTAGTGTACATTGTTGGTGTTGGATATGTGGATGAGTGTGTGTGTGTGTGTGTGTGTGTGTCAGAGAGGGAGCGATACATGCAGGGGTTAGTAATAAAAATATATTGTTAAATATATCCCGTAATTTAACATGTGCGACGAATGTGTGCGAGAGGCAGATAAAAAGGACACATAGAGCCCACATTTTGATCTGTAGGTGCATCTTTCTCCAAGAAAGATCGAACATTTATGAGTTTTTTTTACAAACTTACTGATCTGTGTGCACTTGCGTGTGTGTGTGTGTTTGCGTTTGTGAGTGAGAGTGTTTCTGTGAATGAGAGAGAGAGAGACTGTGTGAGTGAGAGAGAAAGAGAGAGTGTGTGTTTGTGTGTGTGAGAGAGAAAGGCTGCATTTGTTTGTTTGTGTTTGTGAGTGTTTGTGTGTGAGTGTGAGAGAGAGAGTGGTTGGGTGTGTGGGAAAAAGAAAATGTTTGTGAGTGTGAGACAGAATGTGTATGTGAGAAAGAGAATGTGTGTGCGAGGGACAGAGTGTTTATGTGAGGGAGAGAATGTGTGTGTGTGTGTGTGTGTGTGTGTGTGCACGGTGTAACTTGGGGGCGGAAGAGAGAGAGAGAGGAAAAGTGAGTGACTCTCGAATATGCTGAACTGAAATCACGATTGGATGTCAAAGGCCCTCGCGACTAATTTCATTCTCAATACATTATCAATTAATTCTGCAATCCAACAAATGATTCTGCTTATAATTCAGCGCAGAGATTTTTACTTCATTGTGAGATTGGCCACAATCTGTCAAGTAGTTAACTGGTATTTCAGCTGTTCGCAGCAACTTTAAGATGCTGATGGAGAAAGACAAGTAGAGTCCTCAAGTGAAGATGCTAAACTGGGGGAAAGTCAATTCCAACAATAGGCAGGAACTGAATAATGTAGGTTCTGGGCAGATGTTTGAGGGCAAAACAACATCTGGCATCTGGTAAGCTTTCAAGTCGAATTTGATGGGAATTCAGGACTGGCACATTCCTATAAGGATGAAGGATAAGTATGGCAATTTCCGGGAAACTCAGATAACAAGAGATATTGTGAGCCTCGTGAAAGAGAAAAAAAGAAGCATTTGTTGAGGCTCGGAAGCTGGGAACACACGAAGCAAGTGTGGAATACAAGGAAAGTAGAAAGAAACGTAAGTGATGAGTAAGGAGAGCGAAAAAGGAACATGAAAAGTCATTGACCAGCAGGATTCAGGAAGGGCGGCAGGGTATCAAAGTGGTTAGCACTGCTGCTTCACAGCTCCAGGGATCTTGATCGATTCCTGGCTTGGGTCACTGTCTGTGTGGAGTTTGCACATCCTCCTCGTTTGTCTGTGGGTTTCCTGCGGGTGCTCTGGTTTCCTCCCACAGTCCAAAAATGTGCGGGTTTGGTTGATTGGCCATGCTAAAATTGTCCCTTAGTGTCCTGAGATGTGTAGTTGAGAGGGATTAGTGGTAAAATATGTAGGGATGTGGGGATAGGGCCTGGGTGGGTTTGTGGTCGGTGCAGACTCGATGGGCCAAATGGACACTTTCTACACTGTAGGGTTTCTATGATTTATAAGGTGATTTCTATGATCCTAAGGGGAAGGAGGCAGAGAGTGGGTGTCAATTCTGATTGGCGGTTGGTGACGAGTGGAGTGCCGCAGGGATCGGTGCTGGGGCCTCAGCTATTTACCATTTATATAGATGATCTGGAGGAGGGAGCTGAGTGTAGGGTGTTGAAATTTGCTGATGACAGGAAGATAAGTGGAAAAGCAAATGGTTTGGAGGGTGTGGAAAGTCTGCAGAGAGATCTGGATAGGCTGAGCGAGTGGGCGAGGACCTGGCAGATGGAGTACAATGTTAGCAAGTGTGAGGTTATCCACTTTGGCAGGAATAATAGTAGGAGGGATTACTATTTAAAGGGTAAAACGCTGCAGCATGCTACGGTGCAGAGGGACCTGGGGGTCCTTGTGCATGAGTTGCAAAAACCCAGTCTGCAGGTGAGCAGGTGATCAAGAAGGCGAATGGGATGCTGGCCTTTATAGCTAGGGGGAAAGAATATAAAGCAGGGAGGTCTTGCTGCAACTGTACAAGGTACTGGTGAGGCCGCAGCTGGAGTACTGTGTGCAGTTTTGGTCGCCGCACTTGCGCAAGGATATTTTGGCCTTGGAGGGAGTGCAGACGAGGTTCACTAGGCTGATACCGGAGATGAGGGGGTTGGACTATGAAGAGAGACTAAATAGACTGGGTCTGTACTCGTTGGAGTTCAGAAGGATGAGGGGGGATCTTATAGAGACATATAAGATCATGAAGGGGATGGATAAGGTAGAGGTGGAGAGATTCTTCCCGCTCAGAAAGGACAGCAGGACTAGAGGGCACAGCCTCAAGATAAGGGGGGGGGGGTGCAGTTTAGAACGGAGTTGAGGAGGAACTTCTTCACTCAAAGGGTGGTGAATCTCTGGAATTCTCTGCCCGTTGAAGTGGTGGAGGCTACCTCGCTACATATATTTAAGTCACGGGTAGATAGCTTTTTGGTAGGCAAGGGAATTAAGGTTTATGGGGAGAAGGCGGGAAAGTGGAACTGATCCACTTCAGATCAGCCATGATCTTATTGAATGGCGGGGCAGGCTCGAAGGGCTAGATGGCCTACTCCTGCTCCTATTTCTTATGTTCTTATGTTCTTATTTTCACATATATAAAGAGTAAGAGGGTAGCCAGGGAGAGGGTTGGCCAACTTAAGGACAAAGGAAGGAATTTATGCGTGGAGCCAGAGGAAATGACCGAGCTAGTAAATGAGTACTTTGCGTCAGTATTCACCATTGAAAAGGACTTGCTGGATGGTGAGCCTGGGGAAGTGTGTCGGCAGTCTGGGTCATCCCGCCAACTCCCCTCGCGTCTCGCCCTTTCACATAGATTTCCATAGCTCTTCACTTCGCCTCAGGAGTGTTTCCAGCCGAGAAACTGTGCTGCAAATCATTTGGGAGTTGATCTGAAAGAGGGTTTTAAATAGAAAGGATGGGGGTGGCGATGCAGCAGAACATCCAGTCTTTGCTCACTGGTAACATAAATAAATGAATAATTGTTTATTTACAAATGGGCATTTGGAGGGTGCAGATCATGTTAAAAAGTTGAGCCCGATCTCAGCGAGTAACAGCGAGTGATTGTAATGATTCCTAGCTGGGTTTATCAGTGTCTCCGTGCCTCTGAAATCCACACCTCGTATTTCTCGGGTGGAAAAGATTTCGAATTAATGCTGCCAATGCTGAAACTGCTTCGTTCTAACTGGAAACCCACTGCGTGTAGTAGTTTGATTAAAATGTTCACTGCACCACAGGATCAACAAGAAGATATTGTGGAGGCAGAAATCAAGTTGACTTTTCACACAGATTGTTGTTGTCTTCACTTTAGTCCCGGCAGAAAAGAGACAACAGCAACGGTGATGTAGAATTGGCTAATGTAAAAAGAGGGAATAGCGGGAAAAGGTGGATTTATGCTTGAGAACAAAGAACAAAGAACAAAAACAGCCCGGGAAACAGGCCCTTCGGCCCAACGAGCCCGCGCCGCCATTTTAACATTACCAGTTCCCCCCTCCACCCATGACCCTTATCTATGTTTACGGCATTCCACATTGAGGGAAAACGAATTTAGGGACAATTTATGACCTCCAATCAGCCTAACAGCACATCTTTGGGGTGTGGGAGGAAACCGGAGCACCCGGAGAAAACCCACGCAAGCATGGGGAGAATGCGCAAACTCCCACAGACACTGGCCCAAATCCATGTGTCTGCACAGCAAACAGTGATAGTCACTGAGCTGTCGTGTTGCCCAGTATCTGGTCCAGTTTAAGCACACACTAACGACATGAAGTACTAGGCCAATCTCGAACAACCAAGAGCAGCCCTAGTACGACCCATCGCGTGTCTGCCCCTCGTTGGGCAACAAGCCGAACCGACTTAAAACCTGTGAATTAAAAGAGAAAAACATTAGCATCATACCATATCCTTATACACTACCAGGGAGGTCCCAGTGCTAATGAACCTTATTTAAAACAATCTCCTATATCCTTCCATCTCCAACCCACTCATGCGCCTGTCTAAGTAACTCTTAAACAACTCCAGCGTGCCTGTCTCCACCACCTTACTTGGCAGAGCATTCCATACCCCCACTATCCTCTGTGCGAAAAACCTCCCTCTAATATCCGTGTTATAACTCTTCCCCCTCACCCTAAGCCCGTGGCCCCACGTACTGTGCGTTTCTAACATAGGAAATAGTTTACCACTGTTTACTCTATCTATACCCTTCATAATCTTATATACCTCTATTAGCTCTCCCCTCAGTCGCCGTCTTTCAAGGGAAAACAGCCCCAGTTTGCTCAATTTTCCTCATAACCCAGTCCTTCCATACCAGGCAACATCCTGGTAAACCTCCTCTGCACTCTCTCCAGAGTCTCCACATCCTTCCGGTAGTAAGGCGACCAGAACTGGACGCAGTATTCCAAATGCGGCCTAACCAACGTTCTATACAACTGCAACATTAGACTCCAGCTCTTATACTCTATACCCCTTCCTATAAAGGTTAACATACCATAAGCTTTCTTCACAGCCTTCTCCACTTGTACTGCCACCTTCAAAGACTTGTGCACCTGCACCCCCAGGGTCCCGCTGCATTTCTATACTCTTTATAGGCTTACCCTTTGTCATATAACTCCCCCTGACATTATTCCGGGAAAAATGCATCACGCCATATTTATCAGGACTAAACTCCATTTGCCATATACCTGCCCAATATACCAGCCTATCAATATCCCGTTGTATTGCCAGACACTGCTTCTCACTGCCTACCAATCCAGCCATCTTAGTGTCATCTGCAAATTTGTTGATCACGCCACCTACTCCCTCTTCCAAGTCATGTACATAGACTACAAAGAGAAGAGGTCCCAGTACTGAGCCCTGCGGCACACCACTAGTGACAGCCCTCCAGCTAGAAAAGGACCCTTCCACTATAACTCTCTGTCTCCTTTTAGCAAGCCAGTTCTCCAACCATCTAGATACCTGGCCTTGTATCCCATGAGCCATAATCTTTTCTATCAACCTACCATGAGGGACTTTGTCAAACGCCTTACTGAAATCCATACAGGTGTCATCAATGGCTCATCCTTCGTTGACCGTTTTTGTCACCTCCTCAAAAAATTCTACCAGATTCGTAAGGCAAGACTTCCCCTTTACAAAGCCATGCTGTGTATCCCTAATCAGATCACAACGCTCTAAGTGTTCATTCATCCTATCCCTAAGAATCCTCTCCATCAACTTGCCTACCACTGACGTCAAACTCACCGGCCTATAGTTACCCGGGTTATCCCTCCTACCCTTTTTAAACAGCGGTACCACGTTCGCTATCCTCCAGTCCTCTGGGACCTCACCTGTGTCCAATGAAGAGACAAAGATTTGGGTCAGAGGCCCAGCAATTTCACCTCTTGCCTCTCTAAACAGCCGAGGATAAATGTCATCAGGCCCCGGAGATTTATCGGTTTTAATGCTACCTCAAAGCCCTAACACTTCTTCCCTCGTAATCGATAGTTCCTTCAATTGGTCTAAAGCTCCCTCGAAGACTGTACCAGACATCAAGCCCCTCTCCTTCGTGAATACTGACGCAAAGTATTCATTCAGGATCTCCCCCATTCCCTCGGAGTCCAAGCACAATTCCCCTCCTCTGTCCCTGAGGGGGCCGATATTTCCTCTAGCCACCCTTTTGTTCCTAACATAGGAGTAAAACGCCTTTGGATTTTCCTTAATCCTACCTGCCAAAGCCATTTCATGCCCCCTTTTGCCCTCCTAACTCCCCTTTTGAGATCCCTCCTACTTTCTCTGTATTCCTCCAACGCTCTCTCCGTTCCCAGTTGCTTAGACCTAACATACTCCTCTCGTTTCTTCCTAACCAGGTCCTCAATATCTCTAGTAGTCCACAGCTCTCTAATCCTACCTTTCCCATCCTTCCTCTTAACCGGCACATGCCTTTCCTTCACCCATTTCAGTTTTCCCTTGAAAGACTCCCACATACCTAACTTGGACTTGCCCTCCAACAGCCTATCCCAGTCTGTATCCCTAAGATCGTGCCTAATCCGGCTGTATCTAGCGTTTCCCTAATTTAGCACCCTCCCCTTAGGACAGCACGCATCTTTTTCCATTCGTATCCTAAAGTAGACAGAGTTGTGGTCACGATTAGCCACATGTTGACCGATTGCAACCTCAACCACCTGACCCGGCTCATTGCCCAGAACTAAATCCAGTATCGCCCCCTCTCTAGTCGGGCTATCTACATACTGCTCCAAGGACCCTTCCAATACACATCTTAAGAATTCCTCCCCGTCCGAACCCCCAGCTCAAGGCACCTTCCAATCCACCCCATGGAGATTAAAATCTCCCACGACAACAACCCTGTTCTTCCTAAACTTTTCCAAAATGTCCCTACATATATCCTCTTCCACTGCCCGCGGGCTGTCGGGCGGTCTGTAGTACACCCCAAGCATAGTAATCGTTCCCTTCCTATTCCTCAACTCCACCCACAGAGACTCAATTCCTAACCCCTCTATATTATCCTCCCTCTGCGCATAAAGCAAGAGGATATCCCAAAATCAGGTATACTACCTGCAAAGATGGTTTGGTTAAAACTGCAGGCTCGATTCCCTGAGTCCCTCTGGCCCGGCGTCACGAAGGTGAGTCTCGATGGAAGCTTCTTCCTTCCTTCCTTCTCTGGTCAGTCTTCCGAATGGTCAAGGATCGCCTCCTTCACCGAGTCTTCTCCAGTCTTCCCTTCTGGTGTCTGAAATTGTGTTCCTTTATCCCCTACCTGCTTACCTTTCCAGAAGCTTCTCTGTCTTCCGGCCAATGAGGTCCCAGGAGGGGGTTCCAATACCCAGTGGGTTTCTTGATGTCTGCCTGACAGGACACCAGGGTCCGCCCCCAGGTGTCCATCTCCATGCTGCTGCTTACATGTAACCTGTTATCAGGTGAAGCCAACTACAGGAACTCTTGGTGACAGAAAGTCTGGCCCAATCTGAGCTTCTAAGAATAGGTTGGTGCATTTCAATGGGGTGCAATGATCTCCTGCGAAGTATCAGTAGAGTGCAGGGGAGATTGATGAGCCAGGCCCAGACAGGTTTGTGTATTGTACAACTGGCCTGCCTGAGGTTTGACTGTGTTTGATTTTTAATCTGCCCAATTCTTTAATTTAGGATATCCAATTTTATCAGCCTTAAAACTAGGCCCTGTTCATGTTACATTTAGTACATTCACTGAGAGCGATACAGACCGAGGGGCTTCGCTACAATTCTCCCCTCCGTTCGATTCCTTGACGCACAAAGGACTTGCCCAACAACATTCCCCAATTACGTCTCTGTGAAGGTTGATGAAAGCCCTCAGCCTGGTTTGTACATCTCCAATGCTGATTGTGATTATTGGTGTTTTTAGGAAGTGAGCATTAAAATCCTGTTGGCTGTGTGTTGTGAATTGATCTGTGGCTTACTTACTGCGTTTGGCAATTTGACCTGTTGATCGAATGGTGACAGTTTTTTCAGTGACCCAATCGTAAATATCGTGAATGATCTCTGCACCTTCAGTCACTTAACTTGGCTGAAATGAATGTATATGTTCCGTTTCACAACAAGCATTTGCTCTCTCTTATGTCTGTAGCAACACTTATAAATGGGATACGATCGTGCCGAGAGAAGAAAATAATCTCTTCCTCACTAAAGTCACTTTGAGGGCAATGAACGATCGAGTGAGACTCTGGGCGTGTCGGATGGATCTGATGTGGAGGGCTTACCTCACTACCAGCCATACAAGATTTGGTTATTGTTTGAACGTTCTGACGATAAGGCGTTTTGCAGAATGGCTTTGGCAGTATGGTCAGAAAAACATGTCAGGACCCCCCGCCTCCTCTCCCCATGGCCTCTCGGACTTTACGTGCAGACCACTGCCTGATTGACATATGGCCAAAGGTGTTTTTCTGCGTCAACATTTCTAGGAGTGTCTCTCCAATATGCCCAGGTTTGATTCAAATGTACCTATTCTCTCCCTCCAGTTTCTAACACATTGCCCTGTCCCTCCAAACTATATCCCAGCGCCTTTGGGCTGTTGGATCCAACAGAAAAGGGGTCAAAGGATTGGTCAGTCCAGTCCCAAAGGATATGGCATTGGATTTGCCACGATTGAACTTGGCACCTGAGTTTACAGTTAAGGCGGGGAGTTTTCTACCAGATGGAAGTCTGAAAGTTATATTGTGATTCGAGTTTATTCCTCTCTCTCCTTTGTATTGGGACTGACATTGATGTAATAAATCTGAAGCTTTTTAACGCCATATAAATATTGAAATAAATACAAAGAACAACACAGCACGGGAAACAGGCCCTTCGGCCCAACGAGCCCGCGCCGCCGTCCTACTATCTCAGTGACCTATTCATGATTTTAGTCTACGCCTAACGTGCGAGGATCAGGGAGGTCCAATTTAGGGACAATTTAGTACCCAATCAATCAGCCTAAAAGCACATCTTTGGGGGATGTGGGAGGAAACCGGAGCACCCGGAGGAAACCCACGCAACCACGGGGAGAACGTGCAAACTCCCACAGACACAGGCCCAAATCCATGTGTCCGCACAGCAACAGAGATAGTCTCTGAACTGTCATGTTGCCCTCGAGATGGTCCAGTTTAAGCACACTAACGACATGAAGCAATAGGCAACTCCCGAAGCAACATCCAAGAGCAGCCCACTACAACCTGCCGCCTGCATGCCCCTTGCTGGACTTAAATGCCTGTGGAGACAAAAAAATTTATTATTAAACAGGCAAAGACTAACATTCCTGAGGCAAAACGTATTCCCAAGCCTACAATGTTCAGTAAGGCCTACTATATCCCCCTATATGTAGCCCGCTCATATGGCTGTCTAAGTGACTCTTAAACAACCCTAGCGTGCCTGCTTCCACCACCTTACTCGGCAGTGCATTCCACACCCCCACTACCCTTTGCGTGAAAAACTGCCCTCTAATATTTGTCTTATACCTAGCCCCCCTCACCCTAAGCCCGTGACCCCTCGTTCTATCCATTTCTTGTAGCGGAAAAAGCTTACCACCATTTACTCTATTTATCCCCTTCATAATCTTATAAACCTCTATTCGATCCCCCCTCAGCCGACGTCTCTCAAGGGAAAACAGCCCAAGTTCATTCAATCTTTCCTCGTAAGACAGCCCTTCCATACCAGGCAACATCCTGGTAAATCTCCTCTGCACTCTCTCCAGGATCTCTACATCCTTCCGGTAGTACGGCGACCAGAACTGGACGCAGTACTCCAAGTGAGGCCTAACCAACGTTCTATACAACTGCAACATCAGACTCCTACTCTTATATTCTATACCTCTTCCTATGAAGGCTAACATACCATACGCTTTCCTCATCACATTCTGCACCTGTACCGACACCTTCAGGGACTTGTGCACTTGCACCCCCAGGTCTCTCTGCGTATCTATACTCCGGATAGTTCTACCTTTTATCGTATAACTCCCCTCCACATTATTCCGGCCAAAGTGCATCACCTCGCATTTCTCCGGATTAAATTCCATTTGCCATCTATCTGCCCAATCTACCAGCCTGTCTATGTCCTGTTGCATTGCCAGGCACTGCTCCTCAGTACCCGCCAATCCAACCATCTTGGTGTCATCAGCAAATTTGCTGATCACACCACCTACCCCCTCTTCCAAGTCATTAATATATACCACAAATAGAAGAGGTCCAAGTACCGAGCCCTGCGGCACACCACTGGTGACAGGCCTCCAATTGGAAAAGGAGCCTTCCACTACTACTCGCTGTCTCCTCCTCCCAAGCCAGTTCTCCACCCATCTACATACCTGGCCTTGTATCCCATGAGCCTTCACCTTTTCTATCAGCCTACCATGAGGGACCTTGTCAAACGCCTTACTGAAATCCATATAGACAACATCAACGGCTTGTCCTTCGTCAACCGTTTTTGTCACCTCTTCAAAAAATTCCACTAGATTCGTAAGGCACGACCTCCCTGTAACGAAGCCATGCTGCGTATCCCTGATCAGATTGCAGCGCTCCAGATGTTCATACATCCTATCCTTGAGGATCCTCTCCATTAGCTTGCCTATAACTGAAGTCAAGCTCACCGGCCTATAATTCCCTGGGTTATCCCTCTGACCCTTCTTAAACAACGGTACTACATTTGCAATGCGCCAATCCTCTGGGACCTCACCTGTGTCCAAAGAAGAGACAAAGATTTGCGTCAGAGGCCCAGCAATTTCATCCCTCACCTCCCTTAACAGCCTGGGATAGATGCCATCAGGCCCCGGAGATTTATCCGTCTTTATACTGTCTAAAAGTCCCAACACCTCTTCCCTCGTGATGACTATATCCCTCAACGGATCCTCAAACTCCTCAAGCACAGCACCAGACATCAGGCCCCTCTCCTGCGTGAATACCGACGCAAAGTATTCATTCAGGATCTCCCCCATTCCCCCAGGCTCCAAGCATAGTTCCCCTCCTCTGTCCCTGAGAGGACCAATCTTCCCTCTAACCATCCTTTTATTTCTAACATAGGAGTAAAATGCCTTAGGATTTTCTTTAATCCTACCCGCCAAAGCCATTTCGTGGCCCCTTTTTGCCTTTCTGATGCCCCTTTTAAGTTCTCCCCTACATTCTCTGTATTCTTCTAACGCTATCTCTGTCCTCAAATGCCTAGATCTAATGTACGCCTCTCTCTTCCTCCTGACCAGGTCCTCAATATCCCTAGTTACCCACGGCTCTCTAATCCTACCCTTCCCATCCTTCCTCTTGACCGGCACGTGCCTTTCCTGCAAAGATTTTAGTTTTCCCTTGAGAGACTCCCACATACCCAGCGTCGACCTGCCATCAAGCAGCTTACCCCAGTCCGTATCTTTAAGATCCTGCCTAATCCGGTTGTATCTAGCCCTCCCCCAGTTTAACACCCTCCCCTTAGGACAGGCTTCATCTTTATCCATTAATATCTTAAACCAGACAGAGTTGTGGTCACTGTTAGCCACCTGCTCTCCTACTTCAACGTCAACCACCTGCCCAGGCTCATTCCCCAGAACCAAGTCCAGTATAGCCCCCTCCCTGGTCGGGCTATCCACATACTGCTCCAGGGATCCTTCCATTACACACTGTACAAATTCCTCCCCGTCAGCACCCTCTGATCTCGGCACCTTCCAGTCTACCCCGGGGAGATTAAATTCTCCCACTACCACCACCCTATTCTTCCTGCACTTATCTAGAATGTCCCTGCTTATCCCTTCTTCCACAGCCCTCGGGCTGTTGGGCGGTCTGTAGTATACACCCAACATAGTAACATCTCCCTTCCTATTCCTCAACTCCACCCATAGCGACTCGATTCCTATATCCTCTATACCTCCCTCCCTCTGCACTGCTATGATGCAATCCTTAACTAACAACGCCACTCCCCCACCTCTCTGCGACCCACCCCTATCACGCCTGAAGCACTTATACCCGGGAACATTCAACTGCCAGTCCTGCCCTTCCTTTAACCAAGTCTCTGTCACTGCCACCAAAATATTGAAAGATTTTCAAAAATGGCATCCACTGTCCATCATTCTTTCTTTCAGCGTCCCTGTTGCATCTGACCAGGATCAATGAAAGTTCTACATCATTGTGGTCGGTATGATTTGGCTTTAGAAAGGATTAAATTAACTTGTTTGTTCAGAGACAGGTAATTAATGAGAGCCTCCATGGATTCCAACTGTGCCACTCGAGAGTTTCATCCTTCGATTAATAAGGGTCTCAGTTCAATGTGTTATCCACCAGTGCAGTTGAGAGCAACACCTCACCGATAAACGACAACAGCAGCTCCAGGCAGAGAGAGAGAGAGAGAGGAGAGATCTGTACGGTGGAATAAGAATGTTCCAATTATCGGTCACAGTCCGACAACAGTATATAGGGATGTTCCAGCAATGAATCAGAATCTGAGCACAATGGACTGTAATGTTCGCGCAATGGAACTGAGTTGGAGAACTATGGACTGGAACGTTACAGCAATGGACAGGAATTTATCAGAGGACATTTACAATCTTAATTGGTATCGTTACTGGGGTTTCTCATTAAAATTCTTGGTCTTCCTTGGATTTCAGATAATGGGATACTTTTACTATCCGATCTTAGCTATCATTGGTCTCCCGGGTAAGCCTCTTTTGCTCTGTAAATCGGGCTTCCCCTGTGCCGTGCGTCGTAACACCGAGAATGCCTCACGCCTGATGACAGATTCCTGGTTGCAAAGGAAAGGTCTTGCCCCCATGCCGAGACTTTAATTCATTATATCTACTCGTGCATTCTAGTTTTTAACACATGCTCTGGTCCCTCTGAAACATATCCCCAGCACCTTCAGTTTGTCTGACCTGCAGGTGAAGGGGGCACGGAAATGGTTAGTTCAGTTACTGAAGAACGAGACCTTGTTGACGCCTGGATTAACCTTGGTGTAGTTTTTTTATTAATATGGCGGGATTTTCCTATCAGTAATGTGAGAATTAGTGTTGTGGTGTGACAAGAGGTATTTCTCTCCTTGTTGTCGGGGCTAACACAGATGGAGTGGATCTTCTGTCCTGTAACATTGTCCCGCAAATTTTTCAATGTGCAAAAAATAATTGCACCCACTGTCCATCATTTCCTCCTTTAGCACCCCTGTTACATCTGACCAGGAACAATTACATTTCTACTTCACCGCAGTAGCTGTGGACTGGGTTTAAACAGGATTAACTGAAGCTGTTTGTCCAGTGACAGATAGCGAATGAGAGACTCCATGGATCCCAACTGTGTCACTGGAAGGTTTCAGTGACCCTCTTATAAGGTCTCTCTTATATTAATGAGAGACTCGTTTTGATGTGGCATCCCATTGCGTGTGTAGAGGCAGTGTCTCCAGAAAGAGTGAGATGGGAGATCAGAACCAGAGAACAGATAACAATGTTCCAATGATTCATCAGAATCTGAGAACAATAGACAGGAATGTTGCATCAATGGGTGAGGAATTTATGAATGATAATAACGGTTTTTATAAGATATATGATTGAGTTGTATCATTGGAATTCTGAGTCTGCACCGGACTTGGATATTTTTCCATCCCACCTTTGCTATCACTGGTGTCCGGGTTAAGTATCTCTTTCAATGTTGTCATGATGTAAACAGTGTTTAACTCAATTATCGTTCTTATAATTAGCTTTCTTATCTGTGCTGCTGTCATTGTCCAAGTTATTTCTGCAAATATTAACCAAAAATTGCAACTGAATCCCTGATCTTGTAATGTGTAAAATCCTCTGACGGGCAGTTGGTGCATTGCTGATGGGCCAACGGCCTCTACACTGCCGGAGTTCTGATGGCTCTTAGACGAAATGCTTTGAGAAGGGTATCAAAGAAATTTCACAATTAGGGTTGACTGTGAAATCTTTGCTGTTCATGTCCCGATGCAATTTTCACTGGAATGGGAGAATTATCCCGCTCGCCCTCGCTTCCATTCAGATGAATTTAGCTGCATTAGTAAATAGAATCAGTAACAGAACATAATCAATATATGTGAACAGCACATCTGACATGAACTGAAATTCAATCGAGTGATAATTCCTGGCTGTACTATACTGGCTGTGTTTCCTGGTTCCATTTGCAATGACAATCTCCATGGATCATAGATTGGTGATTTAAAGAGTATTAGTGATTTCCAACCCCAGCATATCATCAGTTCCCCTTCATATATTCTGGCCTTGCCGCTTCCTGCCAGTGCTGGAAGTCCTCTGATGTTCTCGAAACGTTTCCTGCACCATCTGGTCATCCCCACAATCCCTGCTGCCTGCTCCAAATATCGACTAACATCTGAATCCTGCACCAAAATCGAGTCCACAGAAACAGCAAGACCAATCAGGAGAAGGGAATCGTCTAATTCTCTCGCACAGTTATTCAGGATTGAGCAGGATATAGAACCTGGGCTGATCCAACGCCTCGAACCAGCCGAGATTCGGTAAAGATCAAAAGCAGGAATTATTTACTGATTCTAATCAAGAGATATTGATATCAGAGTTAATGTCAATAACATAACGTGTACTCATGTGGTCTTTATTATTTTGCTCAACTTGAATCTTTATCTGAGCACAGGAGCTGCTATTCCTCGTGTGTTGTTTACTCCAGTGTATTCCACTCCTTTTAAAGATTGATTTTATTGAATTGAAATGACCACCAGCTGCAGATTACCCTGTCACTGTTACAATAGTCGGTATGGAGTATAAGATCTTGCAGCACATCCTTAAATCGCAAAATATTGTAGATCAACGTGTTAACTTTTCTTCCTGCCTGATCAATATTTTTCCTTTACATATTTTTATTTCCCTCACAGTTAACGTGCTGATGATTGTTGTACTCTCGCTGAAAAATTGTGGTCTCTCCAGATGTGTCACATTGTACCTGCTGGCCATGGGATCGACGGATTTGCTGCTTGTTGTTGTTGACTTGATACTGAGGCAAATTGTATTTGTGTTCAAGGATAATTTTTCATTCCTGTATTTCAGCCCTCTCTGCAAGTACCACGCTGTCCTGATTTATGCTGTCAGAGACTGTTCTGTTTGGTACACTGTCGCTTTTACATTTGACAGGTTTGTGGCAATTTGTTGCCAAAAACTGAAAATTAAATATTGCATCGAGAAAACTGCAGGTGCTGTTCTGGGAACAGTGACAGTGCTGAGCATTGCAAAGAACATCTTCTGGTATTTCATGTTCATAGATGGCTATGTGATGAGCAATTCATCTCGATTATGTCAAACAAGTTTTGAAGTACTGAAATCTCCAATCTGGGCCATGATAGAATTCATTCACTACTTCACAACGCCGTTTATCCCATTTATTCTGATTCTGTTGCTCAATGTTTTAACCGTTAGACACATTCTAGTGAGCAGTCGAGCCCGCAGGAGGCTCCGAGCTCACAGAGATGGGAAGAGTCCCAGTGACCCAGAAATGGAGAGTCGAAGAAAGTCTATGATATTACTTTTTGTCATCTCTGGGAATTTCATTGTATTGTGGGCCCTCTACCTGACTGAAGTTATATGGACTCAATTGTGGTGGGTGAACATGAAATTTGAAGATCCAAATGCAGTCTTAGGAGAAATAGGATACATGCTGCAGATGCTCAGTTACTGCACAAACACCTGCATTTATGCTGCGACACAGACTAAGTTCAGAGAACAGTTGAAGACCGTGATAAAATATCCCTTTACACAAATTGTAAAATTAATTGTCTGATATGAACTGAACAGGATCCTGGTTCAATCTGTAAGATATCCAGCTGCTTCATCAATGGATGTCCCATCATTGTCAGGTAGAAAATCGGATGTTTGCTGATGGTTTCACAAAGTTCAATCATTCATGACTCCTCGGAAACTGAAGGAGTTTGTTTCCATTTTCTCCGAGTCCTGGACAGCAGAGAATTGGACCTGGTAAGCATTAACATTGAGTCACCAAGTCCTTGGCCAGGAATGCCCCACAAGAGCGAATCTAAATACTGCCCGGAGATATCCAAAGGCAAAATCATGCAGAATACCCAACAACAACATCCTGGTACAGACCAGATACTGAACTGGGCTTTCTTGTAAAATTGTCAGCTACAAATTCAGATCCACCGATCCTGGGAAATGTAACCTACCTCCTGACCTCCCTAGTTCCGTCCACCATCGACAATGCACAAATCAGGATCGTGAAGGTGTCATCTCCACTTGTTTGTGTGAGTTTAGCTCCAAAAACACTCAAGGCAAACAGTTCGCATTGGATCAATGCACTAACCACAGGCACCCACTCCCCCAGAGCACTGTGGCAGCCTTGTGCAGCATCTACACGATGCACTGCAGTGGTTCATCAAGCCTCCCTCACAGCATTTTCGAGCCCTGCACCTCCACCGCCTGGGATAACAAGGGACAGACGACACAGGTTAATGTGGGCAAATGTGGCAAATGGATTACCACCTTTGAAAGTTCTCCTTCGAGCCACTCAACATCCTGATTTGCAGATATGTTACCGTTACTTGATGGTCACAGAACCAAAATGCTGCAGCTCCCGTTTTAAGATCAATGCGGGTGTTCCCACAGCGCACGGACTGAATTAGATCAAGAAGGATGATCACTGCCACCTTTTCAATCACAGTTTGGGATTTTGAGCAATTACTGATCTCTCAATCAAATCCCGCATCCAGTGCAAAATGAAAGTGTTTAAACGCCTCAATGATTCAATTTCCCACTGGTGCGAAATACGAATTTGTAATAATGGTTCCCCTGTCAAATGAAGAAAGGAAATAGCATTTAAATATAATTTCACAGCATTATAATTTTAAATTCTGGCAGCAAACATCGCTCCATATGATAACAGGAAAAGTAAAACAAATCGTCAACTATAATATATGTCAAATTGGAGACAGTTAATATTCCTTAAAACGTTTGAGCAAATATCACCAAGCTTGATGGATTGTGTGTGTGTTTGTGTTGGTATGGGTGCT
The DNA here is from genome assembly GCF_965287045.1 of Carcharhinus amblyrhynchos. NCBI lineage: Eukaryota > Metazoa > Chordata > Chondrichthyes > Carcharhiniformes > Carcharhinidae > Carcharhinus > Carcharhinus amblyrhynchos. The sequence continues at coordinate 801,134 of NW_027649819.1, read as the reverse complement.
TGTATTTCAGTGGCTGTGCATTTTCGGTGGAAGTATAGGTGCTGAACTCTTTGTGATGTGTATGATTCCGTGTGTGTGTCTGTGTGTGTGTGTGTGGGCTTGGGTGTGTGTGATGGCATGTGCAAGTGGCAGTGTGTTTGTGTCTGGGCATGTGTGGGTCAATGGTTATGTGCGTTAGTGTGTACAGGTTTGTGTGTATATGTGAGGGTAGCGACCTGCAGGTGGGTATCTGTGGGTGGTTATGTGTGTGTGTATTTGCACGTGAGCACTTGTGATTTGCTGTAGTTTTTCACTGTGTGTGGCTGTGTGTGTGGATCTGTGAGTGCATGCATGTTTGGGGAGTGTGTGGGAGTCTGTATAGATGTGTGTGGGTGTTTGCATGTGGCAATTGTATGTGGCTGTGTGTGTTTGTCTGGTGGGTGCATATAGGGGTGAGGTATGCATTTTGAGTGTAAAATTATGGGTGTGGGTATGTGTGTGAGCCTGTGTAGCGGTATGTGTGGGTTTTGGTTTGATTGTGTGGCTGTGCTGTGGATGTTTATGACTTTTCCTTTTGATATTGTGAACTTGTGTGCGGTTTGTGAGCATGGAGGTTGTGTCCGTTATCGCCATGTTTTTGTCTGTTTAAATGTGTGTGTGTAAATGTGTGTGTGTGAGATTATCTTTGTTGATGCGCGTGTAGGCTGTGCATTGCTGTGGGGGGGGGGGGCGGTGGGGGCGGAGTTGAGAGTGAGCGTCTTAATAAGTGTGTGTGTGCGTGCGTGTTGTGTGGTTGGACATTGTGAGAGTGAATTTGTATGTGGGCGGTGCGTTTGTGGAAGCGCTTGTGCGTGCGTGTGTGCGTTGGTTTGTGTGTGGCTGGGGTATTTCGAGTGTGATTGAATGTGCAATTATCTGTGTAAATCTGCATGTTTTTGCGTTTGTATATACGTGTGTGTTGCAGATATCCAATGTGCGCTTCCACAAACGCACCGCCCACATACAAATTCACTCTCACAATGTCCAACCACACAACACGCACGCACACACACACTTATTAAGACGCTCACTCTCAACTCCGCCCCCACCGCCCCCCCCCCCACATGTGTGTGCGTGTGTGTGTGTGTGTGTGTATGTGTATGTCGCTAATTCGAAATTGTGATGATATTTGATTGGCTGCACAGTTTGTGTTTGTTTATTTGTCTAAATGAGCGTTTATGTGCGAATATTGTGTATTTCCGCATACGTGACTGCAGTATGTCATTGGCTGTATGTATCGGCACACTTTAGTGAACGTGGGTTATGAATGTGGGACGTTGTGTTTCTTTACATTTCTGTTTCCTTGGTTTGTGTGAGTTCAGTTGTCCTTTATGGGTGTCAGCGTGTTTTGTATGCACATGTGTTAGTGTACATTGTTGGTGTTGGATATGTCGAAGTGTCTGTGTGTGATTGTGTGTGTGTGTGTGTGTGTGTGTTTGTCTGTGGGTGTGTGTGTGTGTGATTGTGTGTTTGTGTGTGTGTTTGTGTTTGTCTGTGGGTGTGTGTGTGTGTGTGTGTTCGTCTGTGGGTGTGTGTGTGTGTGATTGTGCTTACATAAGAACATAAGAACATAAGAAATAGGAGCAGGAGTAGGCCATCTAGCCCTTCGAGCCTGCCCCGCCATTCAATAAGATCATGGCTGATCTGTTGTGGCTCAGTTCCACTTTCCCGCCCTCTCCCCATAACCCTTAATCCCCTCTCTTATCAAGAACCCATCAACCCGCTTCTTAAAAATATTTAGCGAGGCAGCCTCCACCACTTCAACGGGCAGAGAATTCCAGAGATTCACCACCCTTTGAGTGAAGAAGTTCCTCCTCAACTCCGTTCTAAACCGCCTCCCCTTTATCTTGAGGCTGTGCCCCCTAGTCCTACTGTCTTTTTTGAGCGGGAAGAGTCTCTCCACCTCTATCCTATCCATCCCATTCATCATCTTATACGTCTCAATGAGATCTCCCCTCATTCTTCTAAACTCTAACGAGCTTGTGTGTGATTGTGTTTGCGTGTGTGTGTACACGCGTGGCTGTTTGTGGAAGTGGTGCTGTGCGTTTCCTGTGTGATTTTGGGTGTGCGCATATGGGTGTGTGTGATGTTGTCAGTGCGTGTGTGAGTGTGTGTGAGAGCGTTGCGTGTGGGTGCTTAAGAATTAAAAGAATTAAGGACAGCTCAATTCTTGGTAATGTGGCAATGGTGTAAAGTTTTTAATCAAGACACCCGTTTGAACGCCAATGTATCTTGGAACAGAATTACAGGATTTAAACTTCACATCCGGCCATTTAGCCTTTGGTGCAGGCATTGTTTCTGCAAATGAGGGTCCTGCTCGGTGAAATACCCGTTCCCTTTTTCACCATTCCCCTGCAAGTTATTTGTATTTATGTAATCATCGAATGTTCTCGATTTAAGTCGTCATCTCATGAACTTCCCTGCACCATCCTTCCAGGCAGTGCGTTGTAGACCCCCAATCTCTCTGACTTTGAAATAGATGTCATTATCACCAGATTGGGGCTGAGATTTGCAAACAGCTGACTTTGTTCATCGCTGGCTGGGGCAGAGAACTGTCCCGGCTGCTGGAAAGTTTATCTGGAACGAAGAGAGTTATCTTAAAGGAACTGTCAGGTGTTTGCTTTTGTTCACTTGAAAATTGCTCATAAAGGTCCAGATGACAGCGGGTGATTATCTACATCAATTTGTCAGCCAGGGCATTGGTCATTTTGAAAAAAAAGAGAAAATTTAAGAGAGGCTGATGGAGGTATGCATTTTTTCCTGTCCCATCTCAACAGAGACATTGGCAATGATCATCTCTAAAAAGACGGACAATCATCCCCACACGGAAACATTCAATGACATTCCCACGGCTGAATTTCCTTCTTCAAACATCCCGAGGTTCTCTTTCGTCAGAGACTGAAGTTTGGCCACAATTGTAGTTCAGAAACGCCTCATTTGGAGTATTGTGCGCAGTTCTGGTCGCCTCACTATAGGAAAGATGTAGAAGCTATTGAAAGGGTGCAGAGGAGATTTACAAGGATGTTGCCTGGACTGGGAGGCATGCCTTATGAAGTTAGGTTGAGGGAGCTGGGACTCTTTTCCCTGGAGAGACGAAGGTTGAGAGGCGACCTGATAGAAGTTTACAAAATGTTGAGAGGAATAGATAGGGTGGACTCTCAGAGGCTATTTCCCCGGTTTGAAATGGTCGCTACGAGAGGACACAGATTTAAGGTGCGGGGAGGGAGGTTCAGAAGTGATGTTAGGGGTAAGTTTTTCACTCAGAGGGTGGTGAGTGAATGGAATCGGCTGCCGTCAGTGGTGGTGGAGGCGAACTCGCTGGGGTCTTTTAAAAGACTTCTGGATGAGTATATGGGGTTTAATGAGATTGAGGGTTATAGATAGGTCTGTAGGTTGGTAGGTGATGTGGTCGGCGCAACTTGTGGGCCGAAGGGCCTGTTTGTGCTGTAGTGTTCTGTGTTCTATGTTCTATGTTCTATGAATCCTGCCGCGGTTAACTCATATCCTGAAATCCCAAGTAAAGTCAGGAGTGTGATGCCATGTTCTCCTCTTGCTTGGGTGAGTGTAGTCGCAAGAATACTCAAAACAGGCAGCACGGTAGCACAGTGGTTAGAACATAAGAACATAAGAAATAGGAGCAGGAGTAGGCCATCTAGCCCTTCGAGCCTGCCCCGCCATTCAATAAGATCATGGCTGATCTGTCGTGGCTCAGTTCCACATTCCCGCCCTCTCCCCATAACCCTTAATCCCCTCGCTTATCAAAAACCTATCAACCCGCGCCTTAAAAATATTGAGCGAGGCAGCCTCCACCACCTCAACGGGCAGAGAATTCCAGAGATTCACCACCCTTTGAGTTAAGAAGTTCCTCCTCCACTCTGTCCTAAACCGCCCCCCCTTTATCCTGAGGCTGTGCCCTCTAGTCCTACTGTCCTTTCTGAGCGGGAAGAGCCTCTACACCTCTATCCTATCCATCCCATTCAACATCTTATACGTCTCAATGAGATCTCCCCTCATTCTTCTAAACTCTAACGAGTACAAGCCGAGTTTATACAGCCTCTCCTCATATTTCAACCCCCTCAACTCCGGAATCAGCCTAGTAAACCTCCTCTGCACTCCCTCCAAGGCCAAAATATCCTTGTGTAAGTGCGGCGACCAAAACTGCACACAGTACTCCAGCTGCGGCCTCACCAGTGCCCGATACAGCTGCAGCAAGACCTTCCTACTTTTATATTCAATCCCCCTCGCTATGAAGGCCAGCATCCCATTCGCCTTCCTGACCACCTGCTGCACCTGCAAGCTGGGTTTTTGCGACTCATGCACAAGGACCCCGAGGTCCTTCTGCACTGTCGCCTGCTGCAGTTCGTAAGTAATAGTCCTTCCTACCATTATTCCTACCAAAGTGGACAACCTCACATTTGCCAACATTAAATTCCATTTGCCAGTTCCTGGCCCATTCGCCCAGCCTATCTAGATCCTTCTGCAGACTCTCCACACCCTCCACGCAATTCGCCGTTCCACCAATCTTGGTGTCATCAGCAAATTTCGACACCATACACTCGGTTCCCTCCTCCAGATCATCTATATAAATGGTGAATAGCTGAGGCCCCAGCACCGACCCCTAGGGCACTCCACTAGTCACCAACCGCCAATCCGAATAGCACCCATTGACCCCCACTCTCTGCCTCCTATTTGACAGCCAATCCTCTATCCACGCTAACCCCCAACTCCATGCCCCCTGACCTTCTGCAATAACCTCTTGTGAGGCACCTTGTCAAACGCCTTCTGAAAATCAAGAAAGACCACATCCACTGGCTCTCCTCTATCCACCGCCCTAGACACATCCTCATAGAACTCCAATAAATTCGTCAGACACGACTTCCCCTTAACGAAACCGTGCTGCGTCTGCTCTACCAAACAATCCTCCTCAAGATGCCTCGTTATTTTCTCCTTGATCATGGATTCTAACATTTTACCTACAACAGACGTTAAACTAACCGGCCTATAATTCCCCGCCTTTTGCCTGCCACACTTCTTAAACATCAGCGTAACATTATCCGTTTTTTAGCAATGCTATTTCACAGCTCCAGGGACCTGGGATCGATTCCCAGCTCGGGTCACTGTCCGTGTGGAGTTTGCACATTCTCCTCGTGTCTGTGTGGTAGGCAGGGCATTCCAATCCCTCACCACCCTCTGGGTAAAGAACCTACCCCTGACATCTGTCCTATAACTACCCCCCCTTAGTTTAAAGCCATGCCCCCTCGTGCTAGATTTTTCCATCAGAGGAAAAAGGCTATCACTATCCACCCTATCGAAACCTCTAATCATCTTATATGTTTCAATAAGATCCCCTCTTAGCCGCCTTCTTTCCAGCGAAAACAACCCCAAATCCCTCAGCCTCTCCTCATAGGATCTCCCCTCCATACCAGGCAACATCCTGGTAAACCTCCTCTCCACCCTCTCCAAAGCCTCCACATCCTTCCTGTAATGTGGGGACCAGAACTGCACACAATACTCCAAGTGCGGCCGCACCAGAGTTGTGTACAGTTGCAACATAACGCTACGACTCCTAAATTCAATCCCCCTACCAATAAACGCCAAGACACTGTATGCCTTCTTAACAACCTTATCTACTTGATTCCCAACTTTCAGGGATCTATGTACACATACACCTAGATCCCTCTGCTCCTCCACACTATTCAAAGTCTTCCCGTTAGCCCTATACTCAACACATCTGTTATTCCTACCAAAGTGAATTACCTCACATTTCTCTGCATTAAACTCCATCCGCCACCTCTCGGCCCAGCTCTGCAACCTGTCTAAGTCTTCCTGCAAACTATGACACCCTTCCTCACTATCTACCACACCTCCGACTTTGGTGTCATCAGCAAATTTACTGATCCACCCAACTATACCCTCATCCAGATCATTAATAAAAATCACAGACAGCAGTGGCCCCAACACAGATCCCTGAGGCACACCACTTGTAACCGAACTCCATGATGAATATTTACCGTCAACCACTACCCTGTCTCCGATCCGCTAGCCAATTCCTAATCCAGTTCCCTAGATCACCCCCAATCCCATACATCTGCATTTTGTGCAGAAGCCTACCATGGTGAACCTTATCAAACGCCTTACTAAAATCCATATACACCACGTCCACTGCCTTACCCCCATCCACCTCTTTGGTCACTTTCTCAAAAAACTCAATAAGGTTAGTAAGGCACGACCTACCCTCCACAAAACCATGCTGACTATCTCCAATCAACTCATTACTCTCCAAATAACTATAAATCCTATCCCTAATAATTTTTTCCAAAATAAATGAATAACTGTTTATTTACAAATGGGCATTTGGAGGATGCAGATCATGTTAAAAAGTTGAGCCCGATCTCAGCGAGTAACAGCGAGTGATTGTAATGATTCCTAGCTGGGTTTATCAGTGTCTCCGTGCCTCTGAAATCCACACCTCGTATTTCTCGGGTGGAAAAGATTTCGAATTAATGCTGCCAATGCTGAAACTGCTTCGTTCTAACTGGAAACCCACTGCGTGTAGTAGTTTGATTAAAATGTTCACTGCACCACAGGATCAACAAGAAGATATTGTGGAGGCAGAAATCAAGTTGACTTTTCACACAGATTGTTGTTGTCTTCACTTTAGTCCCGGCAGAAAAGAGACAACAGCAACGGTGATGTAGAATTGGCTAATGTAAAAAGAGGGAATAGCGGGAAAAGGTGGATTTATGCTTGAGAACAAAGAACAAAAAACAGCCCGGGAAACAGGCCCTTCGGCCCAACGAGACCACGCCGCCATTTTAACATTACCAGTCCCCCCTCCACCCATGTCCCTTATCTATGCTTATGGAATTCCACATTGAGGGAAAACGAATTTAGGGACAATTTATGACCTCCAATCAGCCTAACAGCACATCTTTGGGGTGTGGGAGGAAACCGGAGCACCCGGAGAAAACCCACGCAAGCACGGGGAGAATGCGCAAACTCCCACAGACACCGGCCCAAATCCATGTGTCTGCGCAGCAATCAGTGATAGTCAATGAGCTGTCGTCTTGCCCAGTATCTGGTCCAGTTTAGGCACACACTAACGACATGAAGCACGAGGCTATTCTCGAACATCCAAGAGCAGCCCCAGTACGACCCATCGCATGTATGCCCCTCGTTGGACAACAAGGCGGACCGACTTAAAACTTGTGAATGACAAGAGAAAAACATTATTATCATACCATATCCATTTACCTTACCAGGGACGCCCCAATGCTAATGAACCTTATTTAAAACAATCTCCTATATCCTCCCATCTCCAACCCACTCATGTGCCTGTCTAAGTAACTTTTAAACAACTCCAGCGTGCCTGCCTCCACCACCTTGCTTGGCAGAGCATTCCATACCCCCACTACCCTCTGTGTGAAAAACCTCCCTCTAACATCCGTGTTATACCTCTCCCTCCTCACCCTAAGCCCGTGCCCCCCCCCCCCTTAAGGCTTACCTTGTAAGTGGCTTACCTCTGTTTACTCTATCTATACCCTTCATAATCTCATATACCTCTGTTAGATCCCCCCTCAGTCGCCGTCTTTCAAGGGAAAACAGCCCCAATTTGCTCAATTTTTCCTCATAACCCAGTCCTTCAATACCAGGCAACTTCCTGGTAAACGTCCTCTGCACTCTCTCCAGGGTCTCCATGTCCTTCCGGTAGTGAGGCGACCAGAACTGGACGCAGTTCTCTAAATGCGGCCTAACCAACGTTCTATACAACTGCAACATTAGACTCCAGCTCTTCTCCTCTGCACTCCTTCCTATAAAGACTAACATACCATAGGCTTTCTTCACCACACTCTCCACTTGCACTGCCACCTTCAAAGACTTGTGCACCTGCACCCCCAGGTCCCGCTGTGTTTCTATACTCTTTATAGGCTCACCCTTTATCATATAACTACCCCCGACATTATTCCGGCTAAAATGCATCACGTCACATTTATCAGGATTAAACTCCATTTGCCATATATCTGCCAATATACCAGCCTATCAATATCCCGTTGTATTGCCAGACACTGCTCCTCACTGCCTGCCAATCCAGCCATCTTAGTGTCATCTGCAAATTTGTTGATCACACCACCTACTCCCTCTTCCAAGTCATTTATATAGACTACAAAGAGGTCCCAGCACTGAGCCCTGCGGCACACCACTAGTGACAGACCTCCAGCTAGGAAAGGACCCCTCCACAACCACTCTGACTCCTCTTTGCAAGCCAGTTGTCAACCCATCTAGATACCTGACCTTATATCCCATGAGCCATAATCTTTTCTATCAACCTACCATGAGGGACTTTGTCAAACGCCTTACTGAAATCCATATAGACGACATCGACGGTTCGTCCTTCGTTGACCGTTTTTGTTACCTCCTCAAAAAATTCTACCAGATTCGTAAGGCAAGACTTCCCCTTTACAAAGCCATGCTGTGAATACCTCATCAGATCTCAACGCTCTCAGTGTTCATACATCCTATCCCGAAGATTCCTCTCCATCAACTTGCCTACCACTGACGTTAAGCTCACCGGCCTATAGTTACCCGGGTTATCCCTCCTACCCTTTTTAAACAACGGTACCACGTTCGCTATCCTCCAGTCCTCTGGGACCTCACCTGTGTCCAATGAACATAGAACATAGAACATAGAACATAGAACATTACAGAACAGAACAGGCCCTTCGGCCCACGTCAGAGGCCCAGCAATCTCATCTCTCGCCTCCTGAAGCAGCCTCGGATAAATGCCATCAGGCCCCGGAGATTTATCAGTTTTAATGCTCCCTAAAACCCCTAACACGTCTTCCCTCGTAATCGATAGTTCCTTCAATTGATCTAAAGCTCCCTCGAAGACTGTACCAGACATCAAGCCCCTCTCCTTCGTGAATACCGACGCAAAGTATTCATTCAGGATCTCCCCCATTCCCTTGGACTCCAAGCACAATTCCCCTCCTCTGTCCCTGAGGGGACCAATTTTACCCCTAGCCACCCTTTTGTTCCTAACTTAGGAGTAAAACGCCTTTGGATTTTCCTTAATCCTACCTGCCAAAGCCATTTCATGCCCCCTTTTTGCCCTTCTTACTCCCCTTTTGAGATCTCTCCTACTCTCTCTGTATTCCTCCACCGCTCTCTCTTCCCAGTTGCTTAGACCTAACATACGCCTCTCGTTTCTTCCTGACCAGGTCCTCAATATCTCTCGTAACCCACGGCTCTCTAATCCTACCTTTCTCATCCTTCCTCCGAACTGGTACATGGCTTTCCTGCACCCATTTCAGTTTTCCTTTGAAAGACTCCCACATGCATAATGTGGACTTGCCCTCCAACAGCCTATTGCAGTCTGTATCCCTAAGCTCATGCCTAATCCGGCTGTATCTAGCCTTTCCCTAATTTAGCACTCTCCCCTTAGGACAGCACTCCTCTCTTTCCATTAGTATCCTAAAGTAGACGGAGTTGTGGTCACTATTAGCCACATGTTCACCTACTGCAACCTCAACCACCTGACCCGGCTCACTTCCCAGAACTAAATCCAGTATAGCCCCCTCTCTAGTCGGGCTATCTACATACTGCTCCAAGGACCCTCCCAATACACATCTTACGAATTCCTCCCCGTCCGAACCCCCAGCTCTAGGCACCTTCCAATCCACCCAGGGAGATTAAAATCTCTCACTACAACAACCCTGTTCTTCCTAAACTTTTCCAAAATGTCTCTACATATATCCTCTTCCACTGCCCGCGGGCTGTCGGTACACCCCAAGCATAGTAATCGCTCCCTTCCTATTTCTCAACTCCACCCACAGAGACTCAATTTCTAACCCCTCTATATTATCCTCCCTCTGCACCGCTGTGATGTGCTCCCTAACTAACAGCGCCACTCCCCCTCCTCTTTTCGACCCTCCCCTGTCGTGCCTAAAACACTTAAACCCAGGAATATTTCGCTGCCAGTCCTGCTCTTCCTTTAACCATTATTTGGGATGGCAGTTGGATACTTGTTGATACATGGGGGCACTGAGGTACATTATGATGAGGGGCATTGAGGAACGTTATGCCGGGGTTTCGGTGAGGTACATTATGATGGGAGACATTCAGGTACATTGTGATAGATAGGGACAGTGAGATACATTATGATGGAGAGCTGCGATGTACATTATGAAGCGGAGCACTGAGGTGCATTATGATGTATGGAGGGCAGAGTGGCAGCTTATAATAGGTGGCATCCCTGATGTATATTACGATGGATGAGGAGCAGTGAGGTACATTATGATGGAGGGCAATAGGGTGCATTATGATGGATGGGGGCCAGTGAGGTACATCGTGATGCGCAGCGGTGAGACAGATTCTAATGAGGGGCAGTAAGGTGCATTATAAATCGGGGCTCTGAGAGACATTATCATAATGGGGTATATTATGATGATTGGGGGAAGTGATTGATGGATGGGGCAGACATTATAGAACTATAGAACATTAGAGAACAGAAACAGGCCTTTTGGCCCTTCTTGGCTGTGCTCTTGATTACTCGTGCCATTCAGGACATGTATGACGTCGAGTAATAACAAATTAATGGGATGGAAATGATGGTTTGCCACTGGTTCTCAGTCCAGATGTTGAATAAATGAATCGAAAATTGATGTTATAGGATGTGTGACAGGATTGCTCAACTGCTGCCTGATTTTGGCCTGATTAGCACTAAGAATAAAGTTAAAGCTTATTTGTCAGTCACAAGTAGGCTTTCATTCACACTGAGATGAAGTCGTGTGAAAATCCCCAAGTCACCACACTCCAGCGCCTGTTCGGATACACTGAGGGAGAATTCAGCATGGCCAATTCACCTCACCTGCAAACAGACACCGCGAGAAAGTGCAAACCCCACACGAACAGCCGGGAATCGAACTCAGGTACCTGGTTCTGAGGCAACAGTGCTAACCACAATGCCACCCTGGCAATGACTCTCTCAATGAATGACTCTCTAAATTAATATCGCAGCACAATTCCAATTTGTGTAAAACATACAATGAATAATTTTTATGAACGACAGATGTCCATGTAATAGTCTGATACAAAGACATAGATGAGTTTTAGCAACAACAGGTAAAGGAAGCTGCCGGACATGGTGAAGGGCAAAATTTCCCATTTCTTCAGCTCTCCATCCTTTGCTCTCTTGCTTTGAGGTGCTAATCTCATGAACAACACTATCAAGGGGCACTTTTTGAGCAATAATTGCTGGGATCACTCAGCGTCTGACCTCAGCACAAGTAAGATTGATTGCCTTTGAGATGAATTGATCCAATGTGGTTTCAAGGAGCCGTTGCAAAACTGCAGACATTGGGAATCAAAGACGGGAAGCCTTTGCTTTTTTGGCGTCATACTTTTGTAAAAAAAAGGGATGTGGATTTCACCGGTGATGCGAGCATTTGTTTCCCACCTTGAGCTACCGTGTAGAAGGTTGAGGTGAGCTGCCGCCTTTAAACTCTGCAGTTCTTGAAGTGTAGTTGCACAATCACTGCTGTTAATGATGGAATACCATAACTTAACCCAAGGTAAGTGAAGGAATGGCCGTTATGCTTCCAGGAAGATGGCTAACCGAGAGCGGACCATCCAGCTGGTGTTTCCATACATTTGTTGCCCTTCTTCTCGGTAGCAGCGGTGGTGTGCTTGGACGTTGCTGACTAAGGTTGTTTAGTGGGATCCTGCATTGCATCTTTTTTGCATTCTCAACACAGATGATGGAGGAGATAGTGAATGTTTGTCGATCGGCCGCTGATCAAGTGGGGTTGCATTACACCGAATGGTTCTAAGATTAGCGAGTGCATTTGGAGCCGTACTCACTGAGGCAAGTGGTGAATGTAACATCACATTCCTGAACTGTGCCGTATCGATAGTGGACAGGATTTCAGGGGAGACAAGTAATAACTGATTTCCCTCCCTCACGGGCATTGATAAGTTGCATGGGCTTTTATAACGTTCAACAATGGCTTCTTGGTCATCCTCAAACTGTCAATTTCGAATTCATTTCTTTATTAACTCAAAACTTCACCATCTGACATGCTGGGATTCGAACTTGGCTCCTGAGCGGCTCTGTCGATGTCTAATCCATTGAAAGTGCTACCATGCCCCATTTGCTCAAGGCACCTTGAACCGAACAGAATAACTAAGGCAGGCAGAAGCAATGTGAAATTTATTAAGGTGGATAGATCGAGAGGTGAGTAGATAACTAGACACAGATGTGAAGAGACGAAGTCGGAGAATGGGAGCGCTAAAACACTCGATCTGTTTGGTCGTCGAATCCGGGTACAAAACTGACCCAGTGCAGTGAATCTGAGCAGCGAATTCCAGAATTGAGTAAATCAGCTCTGAGTTAGGCACACTCAGAATACATTGCACTTCTGAATGATGTGAAGAAGAATCTCACTTAAAGAAAAAGTATCATGAGATTATTAATGATCGTCAGGCAGCAGCTCACAGCTCTTTGTCAGAACCAGCGCTCCAGGTTTCCATTCTTGATGCAGAATGACCCAATCTGGAGCATTTTGCAATTCAAATTGTGCACTGAGTATTTTTTCATCACAGCAAGGAATTTGCTGCACTGTTTAATCTTCTTTTTGTTAAAGGACTGTTTTCTGCTGAGAAGGTTTCTAACTCGGCCTATCCCGCTGAGTATTAAGGGTAAAATGAACATTTTAACAGAATTGGAACCCGCAAAAACTGCATTCAGGGAGATTACCTGCTCTACTGAGAGTTAGAACACCAGGAAATGGGAGGATGCAACATCCAATTAAAATATTTTTTTCTTTCTATTGCAAGCATATGTTTTATTCGTGAAATATATGAAAGAACGTAACACACATCGAAAATTTTCCTCACAGAAATTAAAATGAAATTCAAGTTTTCCACATAGATGTTGTTACTCACTGAGGCCTTTCAATAGAGTCAATCACATCATAGACATTTCAAAATGGTCATTGCAAACGGTGAAAAGGGATTCAAGTTGCCTGCATTAATACGTTTCACTGTGAGCAGTGTCAATACGATTGTGACACATGTAACATTCATTGTGTTGAAATGTTAAAACATCCCTGATTCTTTCGACCAGTTTGCGGACTCCAATGTTTTACCCCAGTGCCCTTATTTGCAAGGTGGACAAATGACAAACACGAGTAAAGGTTCAACAAGTTTATTGACAATAACACTACTAACCCTTAAATTACCCACATAAAGCAAGAGGATATCCCAAAGTCAGATATACTACCTGCAAAGATGGTTTGGTTAAAACTGCAGGCTCGATTCCCTGAGTCCCTCTGGTCCGGCGTCACGAAGGTGAGTCTCGATGGCAGCTTCTTCCTTCCTTCCTTCTCTGGTCAGTCTTCCGAATGGTCAAGGATCGCCTCCTTCATCGAGTCTTCTCCAGTCTTCCCTTCTGGTGTCTGCAATTGTGTTCCTTTATCCCATACCTGCTTGCCTTTCCAGAAGCTTCTCTGGCTTCCGGCCAATGAGGTCCCAGGAGGGGGTTCCAATACCCAGTGGGTTTCTTGATGTCTGCCTGACAGGACACCAGGGTCCGCCCCCAGGTGTCCATCTCCATGCTGCTGCTTACATGTAACCTGTTATCAGGTGAAGCCAACTACAGGAACTCTTGGTGACAGAAAGTCTGGCCCGATCTGGGCTTCTAACAATAGGCCGGTGCATTTCAATGGGGTGCAATGATCTCCTGCTAAGTATCAGTAGGATGCAGGGGAGATTGATGAGCCAGGCCCAGACAGGTTTGTGTATTGTACAACTGGCCTGCCTGAGGTTTGACTGTGTTTGATTTTTAATCTGCCCAATTCTTTAATTTAGGATATCCAATTTTATCAGCCTTAAAACTAGGCCCTGTTCATGTCACATTTAGTACTTTCACTGTGAGCCATACAGACCGAGGGGCTTCGCTACAATTCTCCCCTCCCTTCGATTCCTTGACACACAAAGGACTTGCCCAACAACATTCCCCAATTACGTCTCTGTGAAGGTTCATAAAAGCCCTCAGCCTGAATTGTACATTTCCAATGCTGACTGTGATTATTGGTGTTTTTAGGCAGTGAGCATGAAAACCCTGTTGGCTGTGTGTTGTGAATTGATCTGTGGCTTACTTACTGCGTTTGGCAATTTGACCTGTTGATCGAATGGTGACAGTTTTTTCAGTGACCCAATCGTAAATATCGTGAATGATCTCTGCACCTTCAGTCACTTAACTTGGCTGAAGTGAATGTATATGTTCCGTTTCACAACAAACATTTGCTCTATCTTACTAAAGCATTGTGTCTGGAGCAACAATTATAAATGGGATACGATCGTGCCGAGAGAAGAAAATAATCTCTTCCTCACTAAAGTCACTTTGAGGGCAATGAATGATCGAGTGAGACTCTGGGCATGTCGGATTGATCTGATGTGGAGGGCTTACCTCACTACCAGCCATACAAGATTTGGTAATTGTTTGAACGTTCTGACGATAAGGCGTTTTGCAGAATGGCTTTGACAGTATGTTCAGAAAAACATCTGTCAGGACCCCCCGCCTCCTCTCCCCAGGGCCTCTAGGACTTTACGTGCAGACCACTGCCTGATTGACATATGGCCAAAGGTGTTTTTCTGCATCAACATTTCTAGGAGTGTCTCTCCAATATGCCCAGGTTTGATTCAAATGTATCTATTCTCTCCCTCCAGTTTCCAACACATTGTCCTGTCCCTCCAAACTATATCCCAGCGCCTTTGGGCTGTTGGATCCAACAGAAAAGGGGTCAAAGGATTGGTCAGTCCAGTCCCAAAGGATATGGCATTGGATTTGCCACGATTGACCTTGGCACCTGAGTTTACAGTTAAGGCGGGGAGTTTTCTACCAGATGGAAGTCTGAAAGTTATATTGTGATTCGAGTTTATTCCTCTCTCTCCTTTGTATTAGGACTGAAATTGATGTAATAAATCTGAAGCTTTTTAACGCCACATTTACATACAATAAATATTGAAAGATTTTCAAAAATGGCATCCACTGTCCATCATTCTTTCTTTCAGCGTCCCTGTTGCATCTGACCAGGATCAATGAAAGTTCTACATCATTGTGGTCGGTATGATTTGGCTTTAGAAAGGATTAAATTAACTTGTTTGTTCAGAGACGGGTAATTAATGAGAGCCTCCATGGATTCCACCTGTACCACTCGAGAGTTTCATTCTTCGATTAATAAGGGTCTCAGTTCAATGTGTTATCCACCAGTGCAGTTGAGAGCGGCACGTCACCGATAAACGACAACAGCAGCTCCAGGCAGAGAGGGAGAGAGAGAGAGAGGAGAGATCTGTACAGTAGGATAAGAATGTTCCAATTATCGGTCACAGTCCGACAACAGTATATAGGGATGTTCCAGCAATGAATCAGAATCTGAGCACAATGGACTGTAATGTTCCCGCAATGGAACTGAGTTGGAGAACTACGGACTGGAACGTTACAGCAATGGACAGGGATTTATCAGAGGACATTTACAATCTTAATTGGTATCGTTACTGGGGTTTCTCATTAAAATTCTTGGTCTTCCTTGGATTTCAGATAATGGGATACTTTTACTATCCGATCTTAGCTATCATTGGACTCCCGGGTAAGCCTCTTTTGCTCTGTAAATCGGGCTTCCCCTGTGCCGTGCACCGTAACACCGAGAATGCCTCACACCTGATGACAGATTCCTGGTTGCAAAGGAAAGGTCTTGCCCCCATGCCGAAACTTTAATTCATTATACCTACTCGTGCATTCTAGTTTTTAACACATGCTCTGGTCCCTCTGAAACATATCCCCAGCACCTTCAGGGTGTCTGACCTGCAGGTGAAGGGGACACGGAACTGGTTCATTCAGTTACCAAAGAACATGACCTTGTTCTCGCCTGGATTAACCTTGGTATATGTTTATTTCTAATCATGGCGGGTTTTTCCTATCAGTAATGTGAGAATCAGTGTTCTGGTGTTACAAGAGGTGTTTCTGTTCTTGTTTTCGGGACCAACACAGATGGAGTACGTCTTCTGTCCTGTAACAAAGTCCAGCAAATTTTTAAATGTGTAAAAAGTAATTGCACCCACTGTCCATCATTTCCTCCTTTAGCACCCCTGTTACATGTGACCAGGAACAACTACATTTCTACTTCACCGCAGTAGGTGTGGACTGGGTTTAAACAGGATTAACTGAAACTGTTTGGACAGTGACAGGTAGCTAATGAGAGACTCCGTGGAACTGTGTCACTGGAAGGTCTCAGTGACCCTCTTATAAGGTCTCAGTTATATTAATAAGAGACTCGTTTTGATGTGGCATCCCATAGTTTGCGTAGAGGCAGTGTCTCCAGAGAGAGTGAGATGGGAGGTCAGAACCACAGAGCAGATAACAATGTTCCAATGATTCATCAGAATCTGAGAACAATAGACAGGAATGTTGCATCAATGGGCGAGGAATTTATGAATGATAATACCGGTTTTTATAAGAAATATGATTGAGTTGTATCATTAGAATTCTGGGTCTGCCCCGCACTTGGATATTTTTCCATCCCACCTTTGCTATCACTGGTGTCCGGATTAAGTATCTCTTTCAACGTTGTCATGATGTAAACAGTGTTTAACTCAATTATCGTTCTTATAATTTGCTTTCTTCTCTGTGCTGCTGTCGTTGTCCAAGTTATTTCTGCAAATATTAACCAAAAATTGCAACTGAATCCCTGATCTTGTAATGTGTAAAATCCTCTGACGGGCAGTTGGTGCATTGCTGATGGGCCAACGGCCTCTACACTGCCGGAGTTCTAATGGCCCTGAGACTAAATGCTTTGAGAAGGATATCAAAGAAATTTCACAATTAGGATTGACTGAAATCTTTGCTGTTCATGCCCCGATGCAATTTTCACTGGAATAGGAGAATTATCCCGCTCACCCTCGCTTCCATTCAGATGAATTTAGCTGCATTAGTAAATAGAATCAATAACAGAACATAATCAATATATGTGAACAGCACATTTGACATGAACTGAAATTCGATCGAGTGATAATTCCTGGCTGTACTATATAAATGTGTTTCCTGGTTCCATTTACAATGGAAACCTCCATGGATCATAGATTGATGAATTAAAGGGTATTAATGATTTCCAACCCCAGCATATCATCAGTTCCCCTTCATATACTCTGGCCTTGCCGCTTCCTGCCAGTGCTGGAAGCCCTCTGATGTTCTCAAAACGTTTCCAGTACCATTTGGTCATCTCCACAATCCCTGCTGCCTGTTCCAAATATCGACTAACAGCTGAACCCTGCACCGAAATCGAGTCCACAGAAACAGCAAGACCAATCAGGAGAAGGGAATCGTCTAATTCTCTCGCACAGTTATTCAGGATTAAGCAGGATATAGAACCTGGGCTGATCCAACCCCTCGAACCAGCCGAGATTCGGTAAAGATCGAAAGCAGGAATTATTTACTCATTCTAATCAAGAGATATTGATGTCAGGGTTAATGTCAATAACATAACGTGTACCCATGTGGTCTTTATTATTTTGCTCAACTCGAATCTTTATCTGAACACAGGAGCTGCTATTCCTCGTGTGTTCTTTACTCCAGTGTATTCCACTCCTTTTAAAGATTGATTTTATTGAATTGAAATGACCACCAGCTGCAGATTACCCTGTCACTGTTACAATAGTCGGTATGGAGTATAAGATCTTGCAGCACATCCTTAAATCGCAAAATATTGTAGATCAACGTGTTAACTTTTCTCCCTGCCTGATCAATATTTTTCCTTTACATATTTTTATTTCCCTCACAGTTAACGTGCTGATGATTGTTGTACTCTCGCTGAAAAATTGTGGTGTCTCCAGATGTGTCACATTGTACCTGCTGGCCATGGGATCGACGGATTTGCTTCTTGTTGTTGTTGACCTGATACTGAGGCAAATTGTGTTTGTGTTCAAGGATAATTTTTCATTCCTGTATTTCAGCCCTCTCTGCAAGTACCACGCTGTCCTGATTTACGCTGTCAGAGACTGTTCTGTTTGGTACACTGTCGCTTTTACATTTGACAGGTTTGTAGCAATTTGTTGCCAAAAGCTGAAAAGTAAATATTGCATCGAGAAAACTGCAGGTGCTGTTCTGGGAACAGTGACAGTGCTGAGCATTGCAAAGAACATCTTCTGGTATTTCATGTTCATAGATGGCTATGTGATGAGCAATTCATCTCGATTATGTCAAACAAGTTTTGAAGTACTGAAATCTCCAATCTGGGCCATGATAGAATTCATTCACTACTTCACAACGCCGTTTATCCCATTTATTCTGATTCTGTTGCTCAACGTTTTAACCGTTAGACACATTCTAGTGAGCAGTCGAGCCCGCAGGAGGCTCCGAGCTCACAGAGATGGGAAGAGTCCCAGTGACCCAGAAATGGAGAGTCGAAGAAAGTCCATGATATTACTTTTTGTTATGTCTGGGAATTTCATTGTATTGTGGGCCCTCTACCTGACTGAAGTTATATGGACTCAATTGTGGTGGGTGAACATGAAATTTGAAGATCCAAATGCAGTCTTAGGAGAAATAGGATACATGCTGCAGATGCTCAGTTACTGCACAAACACCTGCATTTATGCTGTGACACAGACTAAGTTCAGAGAACAATTGAAGATCGTGATAAAATATCCCTTTGCACAGATTGTAAAATTAATTGTCTGATATGAACTGAACAGGATCCTGGTTCAATCTGCAAGATATCCAGCTGCTTCATCAATGGATGTCCCATCATTGTCAGGTAGAAAGTGGGATGTTTGCTGATGGTTTCACAAAGTTCAATCATTCATGACTCCTCGGAGACTGAAAAAGTTTGTTTCCAATTTCTCCGCGTCCTAGACAGCAGACAAATGTTTGTGTTGGTTTGGGTGCTTGCATTTCAGTGGCTGTGCATTTTCGGTGGAAGTATAGGTGCTGGACTCTTTGTGATGTGTATGATTCCGTGTGTGTGTGTGGGTGGGCTTGGGTGTGTGTGATGGCATGTGCAAGTGGCAGTGTGTTTGTGTCTGGGCATGTGTGGGTCAATGGTTCTGTGTGTTAGTGTGTACAGGTTTGTGTGTATATGTGAGGGTAGTCACCTGCAGGTGGGTATCTGTGGGTGGTTATGTGTGTGTGTATTTGCACGTGAGCACGTGTGCTTTGCTGTAGTTTTTCATTGTGTGTGGCTGTGTGTGTGTGTGGATCTGTGAGTGCATGCATGTTTGGGGAGTGTGTGGGAGTCTGTGTAGATGTGTGTGGGTGTTTGCATGTGGCAATTGTATGTGGCTGTGTGTGTTTGTCCGTTGGGTGCATATAGGGGTGAGGTATGCATTTTGAGTGTAAAATTATGGGTGTGGGTATGTGTGTGAGCCTGTGTAGCGGTATGTGTGGGTTTTGGTTTGATTGTGTGGCTGTGCTGTGGATGTTTATGACTTTTCATTTTGATATTGTGAACTTGTGTGCGGTTTGTGAGCATGGAGGTTGTGTCCGTTATCGCCATGTTTTTGTCTGTTTAAATGTGTGCGATTAAATGTGTGTGTGTGTGTGAGATTATCTTTGTTGATGCTTGTGTAGGTTCTGCATTGCTTTGAGCGGGGGGGGGGCGTAGTTGAGAGTGAGTGTCTTAATGAGTGTGTGTGTGCGTGTTTGTGTGGTTGGACATTGCGAGAGTGAATTTGTATGTGGGTGGTGCGTTTGTGGAAGCGCTTGTGCGTGCGTGTGTGCGTTGGTTTGTGTGTGGCTGAGGTATTTCGAGTGTGATTGAATGTTGAATTATCTGTGTAAATCTGCATGTTTTTGCGTTTGTATATACGTGTGTGTTGCAGATATCCAATGTGTGCATCAGCATGTGTGTGTGTGTGTGTGTGTGTGTATGTGATAGTTCGAAATTGTGATGATATTTATTTGGCTGCAAATTTTGTGTTTGTTTATTTGTCTAAATGAGCGTTTATGTGCGAATATTGTGTATTTCCGCATACGTGTCTGCAGTATGTCATTGGCTGTATGTATCGGCACACTTTAGTGAACGTGGGTTGTGAATGTGGGACGTTGTGTTTCTTTGCATTTCTGTTTCCTTGGTTTGTGTGAGTTCAGTTGTCCTTTATGGGTGTCAGCGTGTTTTGTATGCGCATGTGTTAGTGTACATTGTTGGTGTTGGATATGTCGAAGTGTCTGTGTGTTTGTGTGTGTGTGTGTGTGGGTGTGTGTGTGTGATTGTGTGTGTGTTTGTCTGTGGGTGTGTGCGTGTGTGTGTGTGATTGTGTTTGTGTGTGTGTGTTTGACTGTGTGTGTGTGAGTGTGTGTGATTGTGTGTGTGTGTTTGACTGTGTGTGTGTGAGTGTGTGTTTGTGTGTGTGTGTGTTTGTGTACACGCGTGGCTGTTTGTGGAAGTGGTGCTGTGCGTTTCCTGTGTGATTTTGGATGTGCGCATATGGGTGTGTGTGATGTTGTCAGTGCGTGTGTGTGTGTGTGTGAGAGTGTTGCGTGTGGGTGCTTAAGAATTAAAAGAATTAAGGACAGCTCAATTCTTGGTAATGTGGCAATGGTGTAAAGTTTTTAATCAAGACGCCTGTTTGAACGCCAATGTATCTTGGAACAGAATTACAGGATTTAAACTTCACATCCGGCCATTTAGCCTTTGGTGCAGGCATTGTTTCTGCAAATGAGGGTCCTGCTCGGTGAAATACCCGTTCCCTTTTTCACCATTCCCCTGCAAGTTATTTGTATTTATGTAATCATCGAATGTTCTCGATTTAAGTCGTCATCTCATGAACATCCCTGCACCATCCTTCCAGGCAGTGCTTTGTAGACCCCCAATCTCTCTGACTTTGAAATAGATGTCATTGTCACCAGATTGGGGCTGAGATTTGCAAACAGCTGACTTTGTTCATCGCTGGCTGGGGCAGAGAACTGTCCCGGCTGCTGGAAAGTTTATCTGGAACAAAGAGAGTTATCCGAAAGGAACTGTCAGGTGTTTGCTTTTGTTCACTTGAAAATTGCTCATAAAGGTCCAGATGACAGCGGGTGATTATCTACATCAATTTGTCAGCCCGGGTATTGGTCATTTTGAAAACAAAAGAGAGAAAATTTAAGAGAGGCTGATGGAGGTATGTATTTTTTCCTGTCCCATCTCAACAGAGACATTGGCAATGATCATCTCTAAAAAGACGGACAATCATCCCCACACGGAAACATTCAATGACATATATGTTTATAAATGACAAAATAACGTCCGAAATGTGGAGTTTTTTCAAGGAGCAGCTACTGCGAGTCCTTGATAGGTATGTCCCTGTCAGGCATGGAGGAATTGGTAGATCTAGCAACATCGTGGGCCGAAGGGCCTGTTCTGCGCTGTAATGTTCTATGTTCTATGTTCTATGTATTCCCACGGCTGAATTTCCTTCTTCAAACATCCCGAGCTTCCCTTTCGTCAGAGACTGAAGTTTGGCCACAATTGTAGTTCAGAAACGAGGAATCCTGCCGCGGTTAACTCACATCCTGAATTCCCAAGTAAAGTCAGGAGTCTGATGGCATGTTCTCCTCTTGCTTGGGTGAGTGTAGTTGCAAGAATACTCAAAATGGGCGGCACGGCAGCACAGTGGTTAGCGCTGCTGTTTCACAGCTCCAGGGACCGATTCCCGGCTCGGGTCACTGTCCGTGTGCAGTTTGCACATTCTCCTCGTGTCTGTGTGGGTTCCCTCTGGGTGCTCCGGTTTCCTCTCACCGTCCAAAGATGTGTGGGTAGGTTGACTGGCTTTGCTAAAATTGCCCCTTAATGTTCTGAGAAGCGTAGGTTGGAGGGATTAGCGGGTAAATATGTAGGTATACAGGGTTAGGGCCTGGGCGGGATTGTGGTCGGTGCGGACTCGATGGGCGAAATGGCCTCTTTCTGCACTGTAGGATTTCTATGTTTCTAAAACCCTCGACACATCCAGCAAAGGAAAATAGAGCCCAGTTCGATTGTCACCCGTTCCACAAACATTCGTTCTCTCCATTCGGGCAGAGAGTGGAAGCAGTGTGTAGCATCTACACGATGCACTGCAGCAACTCATCAAGTCTCATTCGATCGCACCTTTCAAACCCACAACACTTAACATTTAGAAGAACAAGGGTCAACAGACACAGGGGGAACACTATCACCTGCAAGGTTTCCACCACATCATTCACCATCCTTGTAAATATTTCATCATTCCTTCACTGTGGCTGGGCCAAATAGCACGCTGGGTGTACCTACAAACACGGACTGAGGGAGTTCTAGCGGCAGGGCTGTGTGGTGTTGTGGTCACTGTTCTCCTGAAGGCTGGGTAGATTGCTGCGGACAATAGTCTGTTTGAGGTTGTGCGGTTGGTTGAAGGCAAAAGTGGGGGTTTGAGAATGGCCTTGGCGAGATGTTCGTCTTCATTAATGACATGTTGAAGGCTCCGGAGAAGATGTCGCTGCTTCACCGCTCCGGGGAAGTACTGGACGACAAAGGGTGCAATGTCCGCCGTCTCCCGTCTTTGTCTTCTGTGGAGGTCGGTGCAGTTTTTCGCTGTGGCGTTTCGGAACTGTCGATCGATGAGTCGAACACCATATCCTGTTCTTATGAGGGAATCTTTCAGTGCCCGGAGGTGTCTCTTGCGATCCTCCTCATCTGAACAGATCCTGTGTATACGGAGGGCTTGTCCTTAGAGGATGGCTTCTTGAATTTGTTTAGGGTGGAAGGTGGAGAAGTGGAGCATCGTGAGGTTATCCATGGACTTGTGGTACAGTGAGGTGTGAGGTGACCACCCTTGATGGACATGCGTGCGTTCAAGAATGCAACCAATCCTGGAGTGTCGTCCATGGTGAGTCTGATGGTGGGATGGAACTTACTGTTACCATCAGATCGTTGCTTCAATGATTGCTCACCATGAGCCCAAAGGAAGAAAATGTCATCAATGTATCCAGTGTATATAGAACGTAGAACCTTACAGCGCAGAAGAGGCCCTTCGGCCCACGAAGAACCTACCCCTGACATCCGTCCTATAACTACCACCCCTTAATTTAAAGCTATGCCCCCTCGTGCTAGCTTTCTCCATCCGAGGAAAAAGGCTATCACTGTCCACCCTACCTAAACCTCTAATCATCTTATATGTTTGAATAAGGTCCCCTCTTAACTGCCTTCTTTCTAACGAAAACAACCTCAAATCCCTCAGTCTCTCCTCATAGGACCTCCCCTCCATACCAAACAACATCCTGGTAAACCTCCTCTGCACCCTCTCCAAAGCCTCCACATCCTTCCTATAATGTGGGGACCAGAACTGCACACAATACTCCAATATATATTGTGTATATATATATATATATGTATAGCATCAGTTGAATGTCCTGTGCGGTGAAGAATTCTTGTTTGAACCAGTGCATGAAGGTGTTGGCATAGTGAGGTGCAAATTTGGCCCCCATGGCCGTTCTGTGTGTCTGGATGAAGAACTGATCGTTGAAGGTGAAGGCATTGTAGTCCAGGAGAACAGTGACCACGACACCACACAACCCTGCCACAACAACTTCTGCAAGACATGCCGGATCATCAGCATGGATGCCATCATCTCATGTTAGAACACCATCTACAGCAACCTCTGCCAGACATGCTGGGTCATCGACACGGATGCCATCATTTCACCTGAGAACACCATCTACCATTACACGAAAATGTCACTGGTTTGATTAGTAAGTGTGCGGATAACACAAAAGTTGGTGGATTTGCGGTCGGTGATGAGGACTATCAGAGGATGCAGCAGAATGTAGATCGGTTGGAGCCTTGGGCAGAAGGGTGGCAGATGGAGGTTAATCGTGACAAATGTGACGTAATGTACTTTGGAAGCACGAATTCCGATTAGAAATATGCAGTAAATGACAGATCCATTGTGAGTCTTGATAAGCAGAGGGATCTGAGTGTACAGGGTCACATGTCATGGACAGTTTCAACGCAGTTGGAGAAACTAGTCAAATAGGCTTGTTGCACGCTTGTCTTCATTGGCCAGGGCACTGAGTTTAAAAACTGGCAAGCCAGGTTGCAGATTTATAGAACTTTAGTTCGGCCGCACTTGGACTAAAGCGTTCAATTCTGGTCGCCACAATACCAGAGGGAAATGCGAGCTTGAGAGAAGGAACATAAAAAAATTACCAGGAAGTTGCCTGGCATGGTGGGCATTAGATATGAGGAGAGGAAAGAGATACTTGATTTGCTCTCACTGGAACGACGGATGTTGAGGGGCGACCTGATAGAAACCTACAAGATTACGAAGGGCATGGACAGAGTGGATAGGTGGAAGAGTCATTTCCTGAGGGAGAGAAGTTTATGGTGCGAGGGTCAAAGTTTAAAGGAGATGTATGAGCTGCTTTTATACACACAGGGTGGTTGGTGCCTGGAACTCGCTGCCAGGGGAGGTAATGGAAGCAGATACGACAGTGACTTTCAAGGTGCACCTGGACAAACAGATGAATATACTGGGTATAGAGGGATCTGGTCTCCAAAAGGGCCGGGGGTTTTATTTCAGCCGGGCCGCATGGCCGGAGCAGGCCTGGAGGACCGAATGGTCTGTTTCTGTGCTGTAACATTCTGTGTTCGTTGTTCAGACTGGGGCAATTATTTCACTCACTCCTGATTTCATTCAATATTCCGGTTATTAATAAATACTGAAATTTCTACTGAGTTTGCAGATAGAAAGTAGCATTTTGCAAACAGTGAGCAATCTGTGTCATGAAATGACGCATTATTAATAAATCAATGTCTAACTCCCATTCACACTCTCTCAGATTGAACAGTCGCTTGAGCTGATGGTTTTGAGAAGAGGGAAGTTCGGGGAGACATGGCTGACACTGAAGGAAAATCTGGATCACATCTTCCAGTCAGTGGTCGGCACTCTCAGATAACTTCTCAGCCTGTATGTTTAATCACTCTTCCGGGTCACTGGGCTTGGACTCATGCCACTGCCTGTGTCTTTACTGTTAACATTGTAAAAAGGACACAGACAAATCCGGGCTTAAAGTCATTCGCCAAACAGGAGAGGGAAGCCGATCCCGAGCCTTTTTCTTCCTGGGAGGGAGAGAGCAGAGGAACAGATGGATTATGATCCTTATTACCTGTGTGAGCGAGCAAGAATGAGACAAATTAATATACAGAACAATTTGACGTGTGTGTGTGTGTGTGTGTGTGTGCGTGTGTGTGTGTGAGAGAGAGAGACTGTGGGTATGTGAGAGAGAGGAAGAGTATATTGCGGAGACAACCCTGGTTAGGAGTGAAAGTAATAGGGTAATTGTTATGGGGGACTTTAACTTTACGAATATTGATTGGAATTGCTATAGTTCTAGCTCGTTAGAGGGGTCAGTGTTTGTACAAAGCGTGCAGGAAGGTTTTTTGACTCAGTATGTAGATAGGCCAACTAGAGGTGAGGCTATATTGGATTTGGTGCTGGGAAATGAGCCAGACCAGGTGCTAGACTTGGAAGTTGGTGTGCATTTTGGTGATAGTGACCACAATTCGGTTACGTTCACCTTAGTGATGGGAAGGGATAGGCATGAACCTCGGGTCAGTAGTTTTAGCTGGGGTAAGGGTAATTATGAGGCTATTAGGAGTGAATTAGGAAGCATAGATTGGACTAGGAGATTACAGGGACTGGGAACGTCCGAAATGTGGAGTTTTTTCAAGGAGCAGCTACTGCGCGTCCTTGATAGGTATGTCCCTGTCAGGCATGGAGGAATTGGTAGATCTAGGGAACCGTGGTGCACTAAAAGAGTTGAGTCGATGGTTAAAAAGAAAAAGGAGGCTTATGTTCGGATGAGATTTGAGGGCTCAGGTAGTGCATTAGAAAGCTTTAGATTGGCTAGGAGGGAGTTGAAGAGTGAGTTAAGAAGGGCTAAAAGAGGACATGAGAAGACTTTGGCTGATAGGATTAAGGAGAATCCTAAGGCGTTCTATAGGTATGTCAAGAACAGAAGGTTGGTCAGGGCAAGATTAGGGCCAGTTACAGACAGCAGAGGGAAGTTGTGTGTGGAACCGGAGGAGATTGGAGAAGTATTGAACCAATATTTCTCTTCGGTGTTCACGCAGGGGGACATGAATATAGCTGAGGAGGACACTGGGTTGCAGGGGTGTAAAATAGACAGTATTACGGTTGATAAGGGGGATGTGCTGGATATTCTTCAGGGGCTGAAAATAGATAAGTCCCCTGGTCCGGATGGGATCTACCCTAGGATTCTCTGGGAGGCTAGAGAGGTGATTGCAGAGCCTCTGGCTCTGATCTTCAGGTCGTCATTGGTCTCTGGTGTAGTCCCGGAGGATTGGAGGATAGCGAATGTTGCCCCATTGTTTAAGAAGGGGAACAGAGACTTTGCCGGGAATTATAGACCTGTGAGTCTTACTTCTGTTGTGGGCAAGGTTTTAGAAAAAATTATTAGGGATAGGATTTATAGTTATTTGGAGTGTAATGAATTGATTAGAAATAGTCAGCATGGTTTTGTAGCGGGTAGGTCGTGCCTTACTAACCTTATTGAGTTTTTTGAGAAGGTGACCAAAGAGGTGGATGGGGGCAAGGCAGTTGACGTGGTATATATGGATTTTAGTAAGGCGTTCGATAAGGTTCACCATGGTAGGCTTCTGCAGAAAATGCAGATGTATGGGATTGTGGGTAATCTAAGAAGTTGGATCAGGAATTGGCTATCAGATAGGAGACAGAGGCTGGTGGTTGATGGTAAATATTCATCATGGAGTTCGGTTACGAGTGGTGTGCCTCAGGGATCTGTTCTGGGGCCACTGTTGTTTGTAATCTTTATTAATGATCTGGATGAGGGTATAGTTGGGTGGATTAGTAAATTTGCTGATGACACCAAAGTCGGAGGTGTGGTAGATTGTGAGGAAGGGTGTCATAGTCTGCAGGGAGACTTAGATAGGTTGCAGAGCTGGGCCGAGAGGTGGCGGATGGAATTTAATGCGGAGAAGTGTGAGGTAATTCACTTTGGTAGGAGCAACAGATGTGTCGAGTATAGGGCTAAAGGGAGGACTTTGAATAGTGTGGATGAACAGAGGGATCTAGGTGTATGTGTACATAGATCCCTGAAAGTTGGGAATCAAGTAGATAAGGTTGTTAAGAAGGCGTACGGTGTCTTGGCGTTTATTGGTAGGGGGATTGAATTTAGGAGTCGCAGCGTCATGTTGCAACTGTACATTACTCTGGTGCGGCCGCGCTTGGAGTATTGTGTGCAGTTCTGGTCCCCACATTACAAGAAGGATGTGGAGGCTTTGGAGAGGGTGCAGAGGAGGTTTACTAGGATGTTGCCTGGTATGGTGGGGAGGTCCTATGAGGAGAGACTGAGGGATTTAGGGTTGTTTTCGTTGGAAAGAAGGCGGCTGAGAGGGGATCTTATTGAAACATATAAGATGATTAGAGGTTTAGATAGGGTGGCTAGTGATAGCCTTTTTCCTCGGATGGAGAAAGCTAGCACGAGGGGGCATGGCTTTAAATTAAGGGGGGGTAGCTACAGGACGGATGTCAGAGGTAGGTTCTTTACCCAGCGGGTGGTGAGGGATTGGAATGCCCTGCCTGCTGCAGTTGTAAATGCGGCTAGTTTGGGGGCGTTTAAGAGATCTATGGATAGGTTTATGGATGAAAAGGGATTGGTATAGGCTAGTGGGTCATTGTTTTTGTAACTGGTCGGCGCACCATCGTGGGCCGAAGGGCCTGTTCTGCGCTGTAATGTTCTATGTTCTATGTTCTATATTTGTGTGTTTGTGTGTGTGTGTGTGTGTGTGTGTGTGTGAGGGAGAGAGAGAGAATGTGGGTGTGAGAGAGAGAGAACTTGTGCATGAGAGAGCGAATGTGTGTGGGTGAGACAGCGAATGTTTGTGTGTGTGAGAAAGAGACGGAGAGTGTGCGTGTGTGTGTGGGTGTATGCACGGTGGGTGTTTTTCACATATATAAAGAAGAAGAGGGTAGCCAGAGAGAGGGTTGCCCAACCGAAGGACAGGGGAGGGAATTTATGCGTGGAGCCAGAGAAAATGACCGAGCGAGGAAATGAATACTTTGCGTCAGTATTCATCATTGAGAAGGACTTGCTGGATGGTGAGTCTGGGGAAGTGTGTCGGCAGTCTGGGTCATCCCGCCAACTCTCCTCGCGTCTCGCCCTTTCACATAGATTTCCATGGCTCTTCACTTCGCCTCAGGATTGTTTCCAGCCGAGAATTAACGAGAAACTGTGCTGCAAATCATTTGGGAGTTGATCTGAAAGAGGGTTTTAAATAGAAAGGATGGGGGTGGCGATGCAGCAGAACATCCAGGTTTTGCTCACTGGTAACATAAATAAATGAATAATTGTTTATTTACAAATGGTCATTTGGAGGGTGCAGATCATGTTAAAAAGTTGAGCCCGATCTCAGCGAGTAACAGCGAGTGATTGTAATGATTCCAAGCTGGGTTTATCAGTGTCT
The DNA here is from genome assembly GCF_965287045.1 of Carcharhinus amblyrhynchos. Classification (NCBI taxonomy): domain Eukaryota; kingdom Metazoa; phylum Chordata; class Chondrichthyes; order Carcharhiniformes; family Carcharhinidae; genus Carcharhinus; species Carcharhinus amblyrhynchos. Next base: position 772,626 of record NW_027649819.1, on the reverse strand, counting down.
CCGTGCCTCTGAAATCCACACCTCGTATTTCTCGGGTGGAAAAGATTTCGAATTAATGCTGCCAACGCCGAAACTACTTCGTTCTAACTGGAAACCCACTGCGTGTAGTAGTTTGATTAAAATGTTCACTGCACCACAGGATCAACAAGAAGATATTGTGGAGGCAGAAATCAAGTTGACTTTTCACACAGATTGTTGTTGTCTTCACTTTAGTCATAAGAACATAAGAACATAAGAAATAGGAGCAGGAGTAGGCCATCTAGCCCTTCGAGCCTGCCCCACCATTCAATAAGATCATGGCTGATCTGTCGTGGCTCAGTTCCACTTTCCCGCCCTCTCCCCATAACCCTTAATCCCCTCGCTTGTCAAAAACCCATCAACCCACTTCTTAAAAATATTTAGCGAGGCAGCCTCCACCACTTCAACGGGCAGAGAATTCCAGAGATTCACCACCCTTTGAGTGAAGAAGTTCCTCCTCAACTCCGTTCTAAACCGCCCCCCCTTTATCTTGAGGCTGTGCCCCCTAGTCCTACTGTCTTTTTTGAGCGGGAAGAGTCTCTCCACCTCTATCCTATCCATCCCATTCATCATCTTATACGTCTCAATGAGATCTCCCCTCATTCTTCTAAACTCTAACGAGTACAAGCCTAGTTTATTCAGCCTCTCCTCATAGCTCAATCCCCTCAACTCCGGTATCAGCCTAGTAAACCTCCACTGCACTCCCTCCAGGGCCAAAATATCCTTGCGCAGGTGCGGCGCCCAAAACTGCACACAGTACTCCAGCTGCGGCCTCACCAATGCCCTATACAGCTGCAGCAAGACCTCCCTACTTTTCTATTCAATCCCCCTCGCTATGAAGGCCAGCATCCCATTCGCCTTCCTGACCACCTGCTGCACCTGCAAGCTGGGTTTTTGCGACTCATGCACAAGGACCCCGAGGTCCCTCTGCACCGTCGCCTGCTGCAGTTTTTCGCCACGTAAGTAATAGTCCTTCCTACCATTCTTCCCACCAAAGTGGACCACCTCACACTTGCCAACATTAAATTCCATTTGCCATTTCCTGGCAAACTTATGGCAAACTTCCCATCTGGATTTGGTAAGCAATTTCACATCATCCACAATTGTTCAGGAAATTTGATTTCATGCCATTCAGGATTCTCTGCGCCAAGCAATGTGACATATCCACTCATTGTTCCTGACGAGCAGAGTCGAGAGGCAGCGATTTTTGGGCATCAGAGGAGGCAGCAAGAAGGTATATTTTTCTGTTTATACTGTTTAACTTTTATTTTTAGTTTTAAAGTTGCGAGTTTCGGCAGGTTTTTTTAAAATTAGTTCGAAACCGGAAGTCGTCACTAGGACGCTTGCCGGGAGTTGTAGTTTTTTTTTCGGGCCTCTAACCCTATAAATTAGTGTAGCGAGGATACCCGATCCTCTACACTGGTAGAGAATCCCACCCTCCCACCTCCTCTAACCTAAATTATAAGTGTGGGTAAGTTTTCTTTTTAATATTTTTTATTTTTTTTGCTGGTAATTGTTTCAGGGATGGCAGTTCAGGCAGTGTGCTGCATCTCCTGTGGGATGTATGTGGTGAGGGACTCCAGTAGTGTTTCAGGGGATTTTACTTGTAAGAAGTGTGTTAGATTGCAACTTCTGGAGGAGCGTGTAAAGGAGTTGGAGGTGGAATTAGAGGAACTCCGCATAATTCGGGAGGCAGAGGTGGACATTGATAGGAGTTATAAGGAGATAGTCACTCCTAGAAATCAGTCTTGGGTCACTGCCACGAGGAGGGGAAAGAAGAATGTGGTGGGACAATCCCCTGGGGCTGTTCCCCTCTAAAATAGGTTTTCGGTCCTGGAGGCTACAGTTGAGGAGGAATCAACTGGGGATAGCCAAAGGGAGCAGGTCTCTGGGGATGAGCCTATTGTAAAAGCTCAGGTGGTTAGGGGTTGCAAAAGATTGGGACTTGTGACTGGGGACTCCACCGTTAAAGGCACGGATAGGAGAGTCGGTAGCAATGACAGGGACTCAGGGCTGGTGCGTTGCCTACCAGGGGCTGGGGTCCGGGATGTATCAGAGAGGATATTCAAGACTCTCAGGGGAGAGGGAGATCAACCCCAAGTTATAATTCATATGGAGACGCATGATATAGGGAGGCTAAGGGAAGGGGATATTAAGCAGAGATTCATGGAGTTGGGGTGGAAGCTAAAGGCCAAGTCAGACAGAGTGGTTATCTCTGGACTCTTGCCTGTGCCACGGGATAGTTTAGAGAGGAATAGAGAGAGGGAAAGTTTGAACTCGTGGCTGAGGGGATGGTGCAGGAGGGAGGGGTTCAAGTACTTGAGCAATTGGGGCTCGTTCTGGGGAAGGTGGGACCTCTATAAGAGGGATGGGCTACACCTGAACCAGAGGGGGACAAATATCCTGGGGGGTAAATTTGTGAAGGTTATGCGGAGTGGTTTAAACTGATTCAGAGGGGGGGTGGGATCCTGAGTAGAGGGGGTGAAAGTGAGGGGGGCATAGATGGGGACTGCAATGCACGGCATTGTGGGGGTGGGGCGGAGCAGGGTTTGAAATGCGTATACTTTAATGCGAGGAGTATTCGCAATAAAGTGGATGAACTTGCAGCGTGGACCAGTACCTGGGACTTTGATGTTGTGGCCATTTCAGAGACTTGGATAGAGCAGGGTCAGGAATGGATGTTGCAGGTCCCGGGGTACAAATGCTTTAGTCGGAGTAGAGAAGGAGGTAGAAGCGGGGGTGGGGTAGCATTATTGGTCAAGGACTGTATCACAGTGTCAGAGAGGAACTTTGATGAGGACTTGTCTGTTGAGGTAGTATGGGCGGAGATTAGAAATAAGAGAGGAGAGGTCACCCTGTTGGGAGTCTTTTATAGACCTCCAAAAAGTTCTAGAGAGGTTGAGGAAAGGATTGCGGAGACGATCCTTGTTAGGAGGGTAATTGTTATGGGGGACTTTAACTTTACTCATGTTGATTGGAATTGCTATAGCTCTAGCTCGTTAGAGGGGTCAGTTTTTGTTCAAAGTGTGCAGGAAGGTTTTTTGACTCAGTATGTAGATAGGCCGACTAGAGGTGAGGCTATATTGGATTTGGTGCTGGGTAATGAGCCAGACCAGGTGCTAGACTTGGAAGTTGGTGTGCATTTTGGGGATAGTGACCACAATTCGATTACGTTCACCTTAGTGATGGAAAGGGATAGGCATGAACCTCGGGTCAGTAGTTTCAGCTGGGGGAAGGGTAATTATGAGGCTATTAGGAGAGAATTAGGAAGCATTGGTTGGACTAGGAGATTACAGGGACTGGGAACGTCCGAAATGTGGAGATTTTTCAAGGAGCAGCTACTGCGGGTCTGTGATAGGTATATCCCTGTCAGGCAAGGAGGATTTGGTAGGCCCAGGGAACCGTGGTGCACTAAAAAAGTTGATTCGTTGGTTAGGAAGAAAAAGGAGGCTTATGTTCGGATGAGGCTTGAGGGCTCAGGTAGTGCATTAGAAAGTTTTAGATTGGCTAGGAGGGAGTTGAAGAGGGAGTTAAGAAGGGCTGAAAGAGGACATGAGATGACTTTGGCTGATAGGATTAAGGAGAACCCTAAGGCGTTTTACAGGTATGTCAAGAACAGAAGGTTGGTTAGGGCAAGATTAGGGCCAGTTACAGACAGTAGAGGGAAGTTGTGTGTGGAACCGGAGGAGATTGGAGAGGCGTTGAACCAATATTTCTCTTCGGTGTTCACGCAAGGGGACATGAATGTAGCTGAGGAGGACACTGGGGTGCAGGGGTGTAAAATAGATAGTGTTGTAGTTGATACGGGGGATGTGCTGGATATTCTAGATGGTTTGAAAATAGATAAGTCCCCTGGTCCGGATGGGATTTACCCTAGGATTCTCTGGGAGGCAAGAGAGGTGATTGCGGAGCCTCTGGCTCTGATCTTCAGGTCGTCGTTGGTCTCTGGTATAGTACCGGAAGATTGGAGGACAGCAAATGTTGTCCCATTGTTTAAGAAGGGGAGCAGAGACTTCCCTGGGAATTATAGACCGGTGAGCCTTACTTCTGTGGTGGGTAAGGTTTTGGAAAGGATTATTAGAGACAGGATTTATAGTTATTTGGAGAGTAATGAATTGATTAGAGACAGTCAGCATGGTTTTGTAGCGGGTAGGTCGTGCCTTACTAACCTTATCGAGTTCTTTGAGAAAGTGACCAAAGGGGTGGATAGGGGTAAGGCAGTTGACGTGGTGTATATGGATTTTAGTAAGGCGTTTGATAAGGTTCACCATGGTAGGCTTCTGCAGAAAATGCAGATGTATGGGATTGGGGGTGATCTAGGTAATTGGATCAGGAATTGGCTAGCAGATAGGAGACAGAGGGTGGTGGTTGATGGTAAATATTCGTCATGGAGTTCGGTTACGAGTGGTGTGCCTCAGGGATCTGTTTTGGGGCCACTGCTGTTTGTAATTTTTATTAATGATCTGGATGAGGGTATAGTTGGGTGGATTAGTAAGTTTGCTGATGACACCAAAGTCGGAGATGTGGTAGATTGTGAGGAAGGGTGTCATAGTTTGCAGGGTGACTTAGAAAGGTTGCAGAGCTGGGCCGCGAGGTGGCGGATGGAGTTTAATGTGGAGAAGTGTGAGGTAATTCATTTCGGTAGGAATAACAGATGTGTTGAGTATAGGGCTAACGGGAGGACTTTGAGTAGTGTGGAGGAGCAGAGGGATCTAGGTGTATGTGTACATAGATCCCTGAAAGTTGGGAATCAAGTAGATAAGGTTGTTAAGAAGGCATACAGTGTCTTGGCGTTTATTGGTAGGGGGATTGAATTTAGGAGTCGCAGCGTCATGATGCAACTGTACACAACTCTGGTGCGGCCGCACTTGGAGTATTGTGTGCAGTTCTGGTCCCCACATTACAGGAAGGATGTGGAGGCTTTGGAGAGGGTGGAGAGGAGGTTTACCAGGATGTTGCCTGGTATGGAGGGGAGATCCTATGAGGAGAGACTGAGAGATTTGGGGTTGTTTTCGCTGGAAAGAAGGCGGCTAAGAGGGGACCTTATTGAAACATATAAGATGATTAGAGGTTTAGACAGGGTGGATAGTGATAGCCTTTTTCCTAGGATGGAGAAAGCTAGCACGAGGGGGCACGGCTTTAAATTAAGGGGGGTAGTTATAGGACTGATGTCAGGGGTAGGTTCATTACCCAGAGGGTGGTGAGGGACTGGAATGCCCTGCCAGCTGCAGTTGTAAATGCGCCTAGTTTGGGGGCGTTTAAGAGATCTGTGGATAGGTTTATGGACGAAATGGGATTGGTTTAGATTAGTGGGTTAGTGTTGTTTTTTTTTAAAAGCTGGTCGGCGCAAAATCGTGGGCCGAAGGGCCTGTTCTGCGCTGTAATGTTCTATGTTCTATGTTCTATGTGCCCAACGTGTTGAGTTAAGCATTTCGAGGAAATCAACATGAGCTTGTACTTCTTCCTTTCATAGTAACTGATCATTTTTCGTCGCTGAAGAGAAAACGCGGCAAAATGCTTCTCTCGATGAGTTGAGCCATTTGTGTTGATCTCCTTTAGTTTCCAATGACTCGCTGACTGTCATCGAGAGTGTTGTGCCGAGTTATTGATATTGGGGCAAACAGCTCATCTGACTATGTTAAGCATTTTGCCCTCATTCACAATTAAACTAAAGTTTGATTACATGCCATTCATGATTCCATTCTCCATGCAAGTTGCTACTGTCACAAAGTGACTATCCCATTGAGTAAATCATTTTGAACAACTGCCCCTTGGCTTCCAGTGTTCCTCTCATTGTAACAGATCATTTTTCGTCACTGATGTGAAAAGGCGGCAAAATGCCTATCTCGATGAGTTCAGCAATTTGCGTTGATAGCCATCAGTTCCCAAAGATTCTGTCTCTGTCATCTATAGTTTCCTGTAACATTATTGATATTGTGCCAAGCTCTTGATCTGGATGTGGTAAGCAATTTGACTTCATCCACAATTGTTCAGAAAATTTGATTTCATGCCTTTCAAAATTCTCTTCGCCAAGCAATGTGACATATCCACCATGTGCCCAACGTGTTGAGTTAAGCATTTCGAAGAAATCCAGCTGAGCTTCTACGCCTTCCTTTCATTGTAACTGATCACTTTTCGTCGCTGAAGAGAAAACGCGGCAAAATGCTTCTCTCGATGAGTTGAGCCCTTCGTGTTGATCTCCTTTAGTTTCCATTGACTCGCTGAATGTCTTCGAGAGTGCTGTGCCGAGTTATTGATATTGTGGCAAAGTGCTCACCTCAATATGTAAAGCATTTCCTCGTCATCCACAATTATTCTAAAGTTTGATTACATGCCATTCATGATTCCTTTCTCCATGCAAGTTGCTACTGTCACAAAGTGACTATCCCATAGAGTAAAGCATTTTGAACAACTGCCCCTTGGCTTCCAGTCTTCTTCTCATTGTAACAGATCATTTTTCATCGCTGAAGTGAAAACGCGGCAAAATGCTTGTCTCGATGAGTCGAGCAATTTGCGTTGATCTCCTTTACTTTCCAGTGACTCTCTGAAAGTCACCGAGAGTTTTCTGCCAAGTTATGGATATTGAGGCAAACTGCACATAAAGTGTTCGGCGTTTTCGCTTAATCCTCAATCGGTCAGAAAATTTCTTTGAATACCATTCCAGATTCTTTTCGCCAAGCAAGTTGTATTGCACCAAGTGACTATCCCGTTGAGTTGAGGATTGTGAATGAATGCACAATAGCTTCCAGTGTTGCTCTCATAGTAACTGATCATTTTCCGTCGCTGAAGAGAAAACGCGGCCAAATGCATCTCTCGATGAGTTGAGCCCTTTGTGTTGATCTCCTTTAGTGTCCAATGACTCGCTGACTGTCATCGAGAGTGCTGTGTCGAGTTATTGATATTGTGGCAAACAGCTCATCTGACTATGTTAAGCATTTTGCCGTCATTCACAAGTATTGGAAAGTTTGATTACATGCCATTCATGATTGCATTCTCCATGCAAGTTGCTACTGTCACAAAGTGACTATCCCATTGAGTAAATCATTTTGAACAACTGCCCCTTGGCTTCCAGTGTTCCTCTCATTGTAACAGATTATTTTTCGTCACTGAAGTGAAAAGGCGGCAAAATGCCTGTCTTGACGAGTTCAGCAATTTGCGTTGATAGCCATCAGTTTCCAAAGATCCTGTCTGTGTCATCTAGAGTTTCCAGCCATGTTATTGACATTATGGCAAACTTCCCATCTGGATGTGGAAAGCAATTTCGCATCATCCACAATTGTTCAGGAAATTTGATTTCATGCCATTCAAGATTCTCTGCGCCAAGCAATGTGACATATCCACCATGTGCCCAACGTGTTGAGTTGAGCATTTCGAGGAAATCAACATGAGCTTCTACTTCTTCCTTTCATAGTAACTGATCATTTTTCGTCGCTGAAGAGAAAACGCGGCAAAGTGCTTCTCTCGATGAGTTGAGCCCTTTGTGTTGATCTCCTTTAGTTTCCAATAACTCGCTGAATGTCATCGAGAGTGTTGTGCCGAGTTATTGATATTGTGAGAAACGGCTCATCTGAATGTGTTAAGCATTTTGCCTTCATTCACAATTAAACTGAACTTTGATTACATGCCATTCATAATTCCATTCTCCATGCAAGTTGCTACTGTCACAAAGTGACTATCGCATTGAGTAAATCATTTTGAACAACTGCCCCTTGGCTTCCAGTGTCCCTCTCATTGTAACAGATCATTTTTCGTCACTGATGTGAAAAGGCGGCAAAATGCCAATCTCGATGAGTTCAGCAATTTGCGTTGATAGCCATCAGTTTCCAAAGATTCTGTCTCAGTCATCAAGAGTTTCCAGCCATGCTATTGACATTATGGCAAACTTCCCACCTGGATGTGGTAAGCAATTTCGCATCATCCACAATTGTTCAGGAAATTTGATTCCATGCCATTCAAGATTCTCTGCGCCAAGCAATGTGACAGATTCACCATGTGCCCAACGTGTTGAGTTAAGCATTTCGAGGAAATCAACATGAGCTTCTACTTCTTCCTTTCATAGTAACTGATCAGCGACGAAAAATGATGAGAAAACGCGGCAAAATGCTCCTCTCGATAAATTGAGCCCTTTGCGTTGATCTCCTTTAGTTTCCAATAACTCTCTGAATGTCATCGTGAGTGTTGTGCCGAGTTATTGATATTGTGGCAAACGGCTCATCTGAATATGTTAAGCATTTTGCCTTCATTCACAATTTAACTGAAGTTTGATTACATGCCATTCATGATTCCATTCTCCATGCAAGTTGCTACTGTCACAAAGTGACTATCGCATTGAGTAAATCATTTTGAACAACTGCCCCTTGGCTTCCAGTGTCCCTCTCATTGTAACAGATCATTTTTCGTCACTGAAGTGAAAACGCGGCAAAATGCTTGTCTCGATGAGTTGAGCAATTTGCGTTGATCTCCTTTACTTTCCAGTGTCTCTCTGAAAGTCACCGAGAGTTTTCTGCCAAGTTATAGATATTGAGGCAAACTGCACATAAAGTGTTCGGCGTTTTCGCTTAACCCTCAATCGGTCAGAAAATTTCTTTGAATACCATTCCAGATTCTTTTCGCCAAGCAAGTTGTATTGCACCAAGTGACTATCCCGTTGAGTTGAGGATTGTGAATGAATGCACAATAGCTTCCAGTGTTGCTCTCATAGTAACTGATCATTTTTCGTCGCTGAAGAGAATACGCGGCAAAATGCATCTCTCGATGAGTTGAGCCCTTTGTGTTGATCTCCTTTAGTGTCCAATGACTCGCTGCCTGTCATCGAGAGTGTTGTGCCGAGTTATTGATATTGGGGCAAACAGCTCATCTGACTATGTTAAGCATTTTGCCGTCATTCACAAGTATTGGAAAGTTTGATTACATGCTATTCATGATTGCATTCTCCATGCAAGTTGCTACTGTCACAAAGTTGCTATCCCATTGAGTAAATCATTTTGAAGAACTGCCCCTTGGCTTCCAGTGTTCCTCTCATTGTAACAGATCATTTTTCGGCACTGAAGTGAAAAGGCGGCAAAATGCCTATCTCGATGAGTTCAGCAATTTGCGTTGATAGCCATCAGTTTCCAAAGATTCTGTCTCTGTCATCTAGAGTTTCCAGCCATGTTATTGACATTATGGCAAACTTCCCACCTGGATGTGGTAAGCAATTTCGCATCATCCACAATTGTTCAGGAAATTTGATTTCATGCCATTCAAGATTCTCTGCGCCAAGCAATGTGACATATCCACCATGTGCCCAACGTGTTGAGTTGAGCATTTCGAGGAAATCAACATGAGCTTCTACTTCTTCCTTTCATAGTAACTGATCATTTTTCGTCGCTGAAGAGAAAACGCGGCAAAGTGCTTCTCTCGATGAGTTGAGCCCTTTGTGTTGATCTCCTTTAGTTTCCAATGACTCGCTGAATGTCATCGAGAGTGTTGTGCCGATCTATTGATATTGTGGCAAACGGCTCATCTGAATATGTTAAGCATTTTGCCGTCATTCACAATTAAACTAAAGTTTGATTACATGCCATTCATGATTCCATTCTCCATGCAAGTTGCTACCGTCACAAAGTGGCAATCCCTTTGTGTAAATCATTTTGAGCAACAGCCCCTTGGCTTCCAGTGTTCCTCTCATTGTAACAGGTCATTTTTCGTCACTCAAGTGAAAAGGCGGCAAAATGCCTATCTCGATGAGTTCAACAATTTGCGTTGATAGCCATCAGTTTCCAAAGGTTCTGGCTCTGTCATCTAGAGTTTCCAGCCAAGTTATTGACATTATGGCAAACTTCCCATCTGGATGTGGTAAGCAATTTCGCATCATCCACAATTGTTCAGGAAATTTGATTTCATGCCATTCAAGATTCTCTGCGCCAAGCAATGTGACATATCCACCATGTGCCCAACGTGTTGAGTTGAGCATTTCGAGGAAATCAACATGAGCTTCTACTTCTTCCTTTCATAGTAACTGATCATTTTTCGTCGCTGAAGAGAAAACGCGGCAAAATGCATCTCTCGATGAGTTGAGCTCTTTGTGTTGATCTCCTTTAGTGTCCAATGACTCGCTGACTGTCATCGTGAGTGTTGTGCCGAGTTATTGATATTGTGGCAAACGGCTCGTCTGACTATGTTAAGCATTTTGCCGTCATTCACAAGTATTGGAAAGTTTGATTACATGCCATTGATGATTGCATTCTCCATGCAAGTTGCTACTGTCAAAAAAAGTTGATTTGTTGGTTAGGAAGAAGAAGGAGGCTTATGTTCGGATGAGGCTTGAGGGCTCGGGTAGTGCAGTAGAAAGCTTTAGATTGGCTAGGAGGGAGTTGAAGAGGGAGTTAAGAAGGGCTAGAAGACGGCATGAGATGACTTTGGCTGATAGGATTAAGGAGAATCCTAAGGCGTTCTATAGGTATGTCAAGAACAGAAGGTTGGTTAGGGCAAGATTAGGGCCAGTTACAGACAGTAGGGGGAAGTTGTGTGTGGAACCGGGAGAGATTAGAGAGGCATTGAACCATTATTTCTCTTCGGTGTTCACGCAGGACGATATGAATGTAGCTGAGGAGGTCACTGGGGTGAAGGGGTGTAAAATAGAAAGTATTGCAGTTGATACAGAGGATGTGTTGGATATTCTAGAAGGGTTGAAAATAGATAAGTCCCCTGATCCAGACGGGATTTACCCTAGGATTCTATGGGAGGCAAGAGAGGTGATTGCAGAGCCACTGGCTCTGATCTTCAGGTCGTCGTTGGTCTCTGGTATAGTACCGGAAGATTGGAGGACAGCAAATGTTGTCCCATTGTTTAAGAAGGGGAACAGAGACTTCCCTGGGAATTATAGACCAGTGAGTCTTACTTCTGTAGTGGGCAAGGTTTTAGAAAGAATTATTAGGGATAGGATTTATAGTTATTTGGAGAGTAGTGAATTGATTAGAGATAGTCAGCATGGTTTTGTAGCGGGAAGGTCGTGCCTTACTAACCTTATTGAGTTCTTTGAGAAGGTGACCAAAGAGGTGGATAGGGGTAAGGCAGTAGACGTGGTATATATGGATTTTAGTAAGGCGTTTGATAAGGTTCACCATGGTATGCTTCTGCAGAAAATGCAGATGTATGGGATTGGTGGTAATTTAGGTACTTGGATCAGGAATTGGTTAGCAGGTAGGAGACAGAGGGTGGTAGTTGATGGTAATTATTCATCATGGAGTTCGGTTACGAGTGGTGTGCCTCAGGGATCTGTGTTGGGGCCACTGCTGTTTGTAATATTTATTAATGATCTGGATGAGGGTATAGTTGGGTGGATTAGTAAGTTTGCTGATGACACCAAAGTCGGAGGTGTGGTAGATTGTGAGGAAGGGTGTCGAAGTTTGCAGGGTGACTTGGACAGGTTGCAGAGCTGGGCCGTGAGGTGGCGGATGGAGTTTAATGCGGAGAAGTGTGAGGTAATCCATTTCGGTAGGAATAACAGATGTGTTGAGTATAGGGCTAACGGGAGGACTTTGAATAGAGTGGAGGAGCAGAGGGATCTAGGTGTATGTGTACATAGATCCCTGAAAGTTGGGAATCAAGTAGATAAGGTCGTTAAGAAGGCGTACGGTGTCTTGGCGTTTATTGGTAGGGGGATTGAATTTAGGAGTCGCAGCGTCATGTTGCAACTGTACACAACTCTGGTGCGGCCGCACTTGGAGTACTGTGTGCAGTTCTGGTCCCCACATTACAGGAAGGATGTGGAGGCTTTGGAGAGGGTGCAGAGGTTTACCAGGATGTTGCCTGGTATGCAGGGGAGGTCCTATGAGGAGAGACTGAGGGATTTGGGGTTGTTTTCACTAGAAAGAAGGCGGCTAAGAGGGGATCTTATAGAAACATATAAGATGATTAGAGGTTTAGATAGGGTGGATGGTGATAGCCTGTTTCCTCGGATGGAGAAAGCGAGCACGAGGGGGCATGGCTTTAAATTAAGGGGGGGTAGTTATAGGACGGATGTCAGGGGCAGGTTCTTTACCCAGAGGGTGGTGAGGGACTGGAATGCCCTGCCTGCTGCAGTTGTAAATGCGCCTAGTTTGGGGGCGTTTAAGAGATTGGTGGATAGGTTTATGGACGAAAAGGGATTGGTTTAGATTAGTGGGTCAATGTTTTTTTAAAAAATAAGACTGGTCGGCGCAACACAGGCCGAAGGGCCTGTTCCGCGCTGTAATGTTCTGTGTTCTGTGTGTTCTGTGTGTCACAAAGTGACTATCCCATTGAGTTAATCATTTTGAAGAACTGCCCCTTGGCTTCCAGTGTTCCTCTCATTGTAACAGATCATTCTTCGACGCTGAAGTGAGAAGGCGGCAAAATGCCTATCTCGATGAGTTCAGCAATTTGCGTTGATAGCCATCAGTTTCCAAAGATTCTGTCTCTGTCATCTAGAGTTTCCAGCCATGTTATTGACATTATGGCAAACTTCCCACCTGGATGTGGTAAGCAATTTCGCATCATCCACAATTGTTCAGGAAATTTGATTTCATGCCATTCAAGATTCTCTGCGCCAAGCAATGTGACATATCCACCATGTGCCCAACGTGTTGAGTTAAGCATTCGAGGAAATCAACATGAGCTTCTACTTCTTCCTTTCATAGTAACTGATCATTTTTCGTCGCTGAAGAGAAAACGCGGCAAAGTGCTTCTCTCGATGAGTTGAGCCCTTTGTGTTGATCTCCTTTAGTTTCCAATGACTCGCTGACTGTCATCGAGAGTGCTGTGCCGAGTTATTGATATTGTGGCAAACAGCTCATCTGACTATGTTAAGCATTTTGCCGACATTCACCAGTATTGGAAAGTTTGATTACATGCCATTCATGATTGCATTCTCCATGCAAGTTGCTACTGTCACAAAGTGACTATCCCATTGAGTAAATCATTTTGAAGAACTGCCCCTTGGCTTCCAGTGTTCCTCTCATTGTAACAGATCATTTTTCGTCACTGAAGTGAAAAGGCGGCAAAATGCCTATCTCGATGAGTTCAGCAATTTGCGTTGATAGCCATCAGTTTCCAAAGATTCTGGCTCTGCCATCTAGAGTTTCCAGCCATGTTATTGACATTATGGCAAACTTCCCACCTGGATGTGGTAAGCAATTTCGCATCATCCACAATTGTTCAGGAAATTTGATTTCATGCCATTCAAGATTCTCTGCGCCAAGCAATGTGACATAACCACCATGTGCCCAACGTGTTGAGTTATGCATTTCGAGGAAATCAACATGAGCTTCTACTTCTTCCTTTCATAGTAACTGATCATTTTTCGTCGCTGAAGAGAAAACGCGGCAAAATGCTCCTCTCGATGAGTTGAGCCCTTTGCGTTGATCTCCTTTAGTTTCCAATAACTCGCTGAATGTCATCGAGAGTGTTGTGCCGATTTATTGATATTGTGGCAAACGGCTCATCTGAATATGTTAAGCATTTTGCCCTCATTCACAATTAAACTAAAGTTTGATTACATGCCATTCATGATTCCATTCTCCATGCAAGTTGGTACTGCCACAAAGTGACTATCGCATTGAGTAAATCATTTTGAACAACTGCCCCTTGGCTTCCAGTGTTCCTCTCATTGTAACAGATCATTTTTCGTCACTGATGTGAAAACGCGGCAAAATGCCTATCTCGATGAGTTCAGCAATTTGCCTTGATGTCCATCAGTTCCCAATGATTCTGTCTCTGTCATCTAGAGTTTCTTGCAACATTATTGATATTGTGCCAAGCTCTTGATCTGGATGTGGTAAGCAATTTGACTTCATCCACAATTGTTCAGAAAATTTGATTTCATGCCTTTCAAGATTCTCTTCGCCAAGCAATGTGACATATCCACCATGTGCCCAACGTGTTGAGTTAAGCATTTCGAGGAAATCCACCTGAGCTTCTACGCCTTCCTTTGATAGTAACTGATCACTTTTCGCCGCTGAAGAGAAAACGCGGCAAAATGCTTCTCTCAATGAGTTGAGCCCTTTGTGTTGATCTCCTTTAGTTTCCATTGACTCGCTGAATGTCTTCGAGAGTGTTGTGCCGAGTTATTGATATGGTGGCAAACTGCTCACCTCAATATGTAAAGCATTTCCTCGTCATCCACAATTATTCTAAAGTTTGATTACATGCCATTCATGATTCCTTTCTCCATGCAAGTTGCTACTGTCACAAAGTGACTATCCCATAGAGTAAAGCATTTTGAACAACTGCCCCTTGGCTTCCTGTGTTCCTCTTATTGTAACAGATCATTTTTCATCGCTGAAGTGAAACGCGGCAAAATGCTTGTTTCGATGAGTTGAGCAATTTGCGTTGATCTCCTTTACTTTCCAGTGACTCTCTGAAAGTCACCGAGAGTTTTCTGCCAAGTTATGGATATTGAGGCAAACTGCACATAAAGTGTTCGGCGTTTTCGCTTAATCCTCAATCGGTCAGAAAATTTCTTTGAATACCATTCCAGATTCTTTTCGCCAAGCAAGTTGTATTGCACCAAGTGACTATCCCGTTGAGTTGAGGATTGTGAATGAATGCACAATAGCTTCCAGTGTTGCTCTCATAGTAACTGATCATTTTTCGTCGCTGAAGAGAAAACGCGGCCAAATGCATCTCTCGATGAGTTGAGCCCTTTGTGTTGATCTCCTTTAGTGTCCAATGACTCGCTGCCTGTCATCGAGAGTGTTGTGCCGAGTTATTGATATTGGGGCAAACAGCTCATCTGACTATGTTAAGCATTTTGCCGTCATTCACAAGTATTGGAAAGTTTGATTACATGCCATTCATGATTGCATTCTCCATACAAGTTGCGACTGTCACAAAGTGACTCTCCCATTGAGTAAATCATAGTCAGTAACTGCGAAAAGCAGGACAGCGTGGATGTTACACACTTGGATGTACTGCATGAATCGAAATTCACGTTGATAAGCAGTTGGGATATGCCTCAAAATCAGGTCTATAATAATGACAAGCAGATCCGCCGCTGCCATGGCCACCAGGTAACAAGTTACACATTTGGAAAGGCCACAGTTTCTCCGAGAGAGGGTCAGAATCGTCAACATATTAACTGTGAGGAAGGAAAAAAACACAAAGAAAATATCACATGAAATTCTGAGTCAAATTACAATGGAGAGTATTTGTTGTGATTAGCAAATGCATTACTTTATATGATGATGTATTGAAGTGATTACATCCGGGAGACTGGGATGAGTTGTTAGTATTGTACGATGAACCGTTAAATGAAAATGAATGTTTCTGATCAAATATTTTGCAAGTTGGACCAACATTTCAATGGGATGATAATGGTCGCAGTTCTGCCGACAGTTTATTTCATGCTCAAATGAAGTGAACGATGATTTAGCATAAATTAACCATTTAATCCGATTCACATGAGCTTCAGAGTACAAAATAGGGCAGCACAGTGAATATTATATCAGATCAGCAATACCCTGGTCAAAAAGAACGCGACAAGGATTTCGGAAAGCAAAGTTGGGAAGCAGGGAGCTGGAGTGACTTCCTTGTGCTGATGCCCAATGAAACTAAAGGGAAGGCCTTCAGTTCAACGGTTCAAATGGGATATCTACAAGTCGGTGCATGTTGAGTTTTCAATCATTGTTTTTGTGATTTATTAATTTAAAAAAATCTGTGCAAGTTTGATTCGGGAATATCGTTTCGATTGTGGTGTCTCTGAAAGAACATCATGCAATACCAGCAGTGGCCGAACGGTGGCACAGTTCTCAGCACTGCTGCCGCACAACGCCAAGGCCCCGGGTTCAATTCTGGCCTTGGATGACTGTCCGTGTGGAGTTTGCATATTTTCCCTGTGTCTGCGTGGGTTTCCTCCGGGTTCTCTGGTTTCCTCCACTGTCTATAAGTGTACAGGTAAGGTGGCTTGACCATGATAATTTGTCTGTTAGTGTTAGGGGATTAACTTGTTAAATATGGAGGGTTACGGGGATAAGGCCTGGGTATGAGTTGTTACTGCAGGCTCCAAGGGCCGAATGGCTTCCTTCTGCACTGTAGGGTTTCTTTCTATGATTTCTAAGAGGAAAATAAGCGTAATACGTGGTAACTCGACTCCGCCTGTTTATCACACCTCACATGACAAATATCCACACCAGTAAGTGGAAGCTGAGCTGCAGAATGAATCACATAGAACATCGAACATTATAGCGCAGTACAGGCCCTTCGGCCCTCGATGTTGCGCCAACCAGTGGAACCAATCTAATGACCCTCTAACCTAAACTATTCCAATGTTATCCATATGCCAATCCAACGACCATTTGAATGCCCTTAAAATTGACGAGTCCGCAACTGCTGCAGGCGGGGCATTCCACGCCCTTACGACCCTCTGAGTAAAGAACCTACCTCTGACATCCGTCCTATAATTATCACCCCTCAATTTAAAGCTATGTCCCCTCGTGTTAGCCATCACCATCGGAGGAAAAAGGCTCTCACTGTCCATCTATCTAACTCTCTGATCATCTTGTATGCCCCAATTAGGTCACTTCGCAACCTTCTTCTCTCTAACGAAAACAACCTCAAGTCCCTCAGCCTTTCCTCATAAGACCTTCCCACCATACCAGGCAGCATCCTGACAAACCTCCTCGGCAACCTTTCAACTGCTTCCACATCTTTCTTATAATGCGGCGACCAGAACTGTACGCAATACTCCAAGTGCGGCCACACCAGAGTTTTGTACAGCTGCGACATGACCTCAGGGCTCCGAAATACAATCCCTCTACCAATAAAAGCTAACACACCGTATGCTTTCTTAACAAACCTATCAACCTGGGTACCAACTTTCAGGGATCTATGCACATGTACAGCAAGATCTCTCTGCTGATCCACACTACCAAGAGCCTTTCCATTAGCCCTATAGTCTGTACTCCTGTTACTCTTTCCAAAGTGAATCACCTCACACTTTTCCGCATTCATCTCCATTTGCCACCTGTTAGCCCAGCTCTGCAGCTTATCTATGTCCCTCTGCAAACTGTAATATCCATCCTCACTGTCCACAACTCCTCCAACTTTGGTGTCGTCAGCAAATTTACTAACCCATCCTTCTACACCCTCATCTAGGTCATTTATAAAAATGGCAAACACAGATCCCTGTGGTACACCACGAGTAACTGAACTCCAGGTTGAATATTCCCCATCAACCACCACACTCTGTGTTCTATCAGCTTGCCAATTCCTGATCCAAACTGTTAAATCACCCTCAATCCCATGCATCCGTATTTTCTGCAGTAATGTGCATGGAAACCAAAACAACTGATGATGCACCTTGCGAGCATCGTGATGTCCCTGTGCTCCTGTTGGAACTGCAAACCAGCAAGGAAAATACGTTCTGGGGAGATATGATGTGGAGTTGCCGGCAAGGGACTGGGGTAGGCACAGTAAGTAGTGTCATAACATCACGTTAAAGTCGAACAGGTTAATTTGGTAGCACGGGGTTTCAGAGCACCGTTCCTTCATCAGGTAATAAAGAAGCGGTGCTCCAAAAGCTTGTGCTATCAAATTCCACTTGGCAACAAAGCAGCACACAGAGTCATAGAATCAGAGAGGTTTACGGCATGGGAATCTCGCCTTTTGATCCAACTTTATGTCACCCTTTTTTTAACCAGTAAGGTAGACTCATTTACACGCGTTTGGCCCAAATGCTTCTCGACCCATCTTAGCCACGTAATTGTCTAAACACTTTTTAAAAGACAAAATTGTATCCATCTCCAGTTCTGTCTCTGGCAGCAGCTCACTCCAGCCAATCACCACCTCCCCTCCCCCCCCCGATGAAATATTTTGCCCCTGTGGCCCCTTTTGAATCTCTCCCCTCTCAACTTAAACCTTTGTCCTCTATTTTGGACTCCCCTTCACTTGGGAAAATGTTTTGACTGTCGAGCTGATCAATGCTCTCCATTCATTTATAGACATCTATAAGATCACTCCGAAGTCTCCTACGCTCCAGAGAAAAAAGTCCCAGTCTATCCAGCCTCTCGGTATGATGCAAACCAACAATCATGGACTATCTTCGTATTTTTCTTGCACTTTTTCCAGTTTAATAATATTATTTGCATATTAGGGTGACCCGAACTGTACAAGGTATTCCAAGTGTGGCCTGACCATTGCCTTGCACAACTTCAACAAGACATCCCAACTCCTGTATTTAATGTTCTGACCGATGAAACCAAGAACGACGAATGCCTTATTCACCTCGCTGTACACCTGTGACTGTACCTTCAAGGAGCTATGAACCTGTACCGCTAGAATTCTTTGTCCTATAATAACCCTCAACGCCCGACATTAGCTGAGTAAATCCTGCCCTGGTTCAATCTCCCAAAATGCATCACCTCACATTTACTGAAATTAAACTCCATCTGTCATTCGTCAGCCCACTGGCCTAATCGATCAAGATCCTTGTAATCTTAGACAACCTTTTTCACTGTCCACTATACCACCAATCTTGATGTCATCTGCAAACTTACTAATAATGCCTCCTAAATTATCATCCAACGCATTCATATAAGTGGCAAATAACAGTGGACCTGCAATTTCGTCCCTAGTATCCCACAATAACCCGGGATACATTTCATCTGGTCCCGGGGACTTATCTATCTTGATGCGCATTATGAATTTCGGCACCTCCATTTTTGTTATATGTACACTGCTCAAGACATCACTATTTATTTCCCTAAGTTCCCTAACATCAATATTTTTCTCAACAGTGAATACTAATAAGCAACATTCATTTAGGATCTCACCCATTTCTTGTGAATCTGCCCATAGGTGACCTTTTTGATCCTTAAGAGATCCTATCCTCTTCCCTGTTTCTCTTTTACTCTTCATATATTTGTAGAAGCTGTTTGGACTGTGGCATCCACTAGCTCTAATACAATTGCAGGCAAAGGGAAACAGGCGGATAACATTCTATTAGTAGGAGTAAGACCTGGCACAGTGGAAAATGGTTGTGGCTTTTTTTTTAGTGGAAACATCCGACCCCAAGGTCATTGCTGCCCGCCTTCCTCAGGCTAGTGCCAGAGGCGCAATCATCAGAAGCTGCTTCAAGTATGGTCGCTTTCCTATATAAATATTGAAAATGGAGTTTTCCGCTGATCAATGCAGAATGCCAGACTCAGTCACAACTCCACAGATATTGAAGCATTCCGAGTTTATAGGCAGCAGGACCAGCAACATTCAGGCTTAGACTGAAATATGACAGGTAACATTCTCACCACACACGCACCTATCTGCAGTTACATAGAATCCAATGATCTCCACTTGATATAGAATGAATTGTCATCTCTGAAAGCGGCGCTGTCAATATCCTCTTGGTAACAATTTCCAAAAATGTAAACGGGGTCTGCGATCTAATTACTTTGGCTCCAAGAGCAGATCAGAGACTGTGAATTCTGTGCAGCGTAATTCCCCTCCTGACTCCATAAATCCTTTTCAACACTGGCAATCCACGGGTCAGGGTGTGATGGAAAACTCTCCAAAACTTGGATGCTGTAATCTCCGGCAACATTCAAGAAGTTCGACAAAATTAGGACAAAAAAAAACGCGTGATTGGAATCCCATCCATCACATTTAGCACCAGCTTTCTCCATTAGCGACGCACAGTGATTGCAGTGTGTGACATCGACACTGCAGCAACTCACCAAGGCTCCTTCAACAGAACCTCCCAAACCCCCGAACTCTGCCCTCTGAAAGAGCAGGTTCAAAACATGCCATGCATGATTAATGGTTAGGAAGGATCTTATTCGCTTGCAGTAATCCGGGAGCTTATTATTCAGGTAAGGGACAGCAAATTTAGAGGGGATTTGCGGAAAACAAGAACGAGGTGGGAATCTGAGTTTCGCCACCTGAAAGATTGGGAGAGGCGGGAAACATTACATTTAATAGATAGGTAGATGAGCAAGGTATCCGCAATATCATACAAGGCAGTTGCCCAATTGACGGATAAGAGAATACATAGGTGTTTGATAATGGTGCAGACACGATGGGCTGAACTGATCTCGCTGTGCTGCAAAATTGATGACTTTAAGACACAAACAAGTTTCTTCTCAAGTCACACCTCATCCTGACTTTAACCTGTTTGATCGTCCTTTCATTGCTGCTGGATCAAAGTCCTGGGACTTATTTCCTATCAGCACTACAGGTGTACCAGCATCCTATACGGAGAAAAGCTTCGCAATGCTGGTTCACTTTCACCTTTTCAAAGGCAAAAGGTGAATGGGAATCTTATTGATCTAGCTTGTGAGTCTGACACACGTATTTCACAAAGAAGTGAGAACAAATGGATTGTTCCATCGAGTGACTTCAACAACCGGAAGGAGTAAATAGGAAGAGAACAGTTCCAATTAAGGACAAAATATCTTAAAAAAAAGACCAATACAGAAACCTACCAGGGACAACGACAGCGGAAAGGACGGGATAATAAATCCGTTCAATACCAAA
Source organism: Carcharhinus amblyrhynchos (assembly GCF_965287045.1). Classification (NCBI taxonomy): domain Eukaryota; kingdom Metazoa; phylum Chordata; class Chondrichthyes; order Carcharhiniformes; family Carcharhinidae; genus Carcharhinus; species Carcharhinus amblyrhynchos. Next base: position 752,142 of record NW_027649819.1, on the reverse strand, counting down.
GAACAGAAATAATATTCTGGACTCTGAAAGAAGATTATCATCCATCCCCCCTTTCTCTTTGGAAAAGCTAATTCCGATGGTAATGCTGTGGGTGTCAGAGCGAAAGCAGCTCCTTATCAATAGAAGATCTGAACCCTCCAGTGTCATATTTGACGTCCATGGAGACGGTGATTAGTTACAGTTACTGAACAAACAGTTCAATCTCGCGCAGACTCATCCAACCATTTTTTTGTGAGGACAATATTCCATTTTTTCACTCAATGTTCCATTGAGTCGTTTAAGCAGGATAAGGGTGTAAAAGACAAAAATGGTATATGTTAAAAATATCAATTTCAACCAAATAAATGGGTAATTTAGTAATACAACGAATAAAACAAGAGCATTAAGATGCGACAAGAAGCAATATTAACTGATAGAATTTTTTTTTGCATTTTCGCTTGTGAAGCAGAAGCAGAGAGAGAGAGACCAGACCCAAAAACCAGGGAGTGAGGATTAAAAGTGATGAGTGGGGAGGGGGTGGCGGGGTGGGAGGTGGGGGGAGGGGGTGGGGGCGGTGGGTGTGGGTGTGAGGGGGAGCGGGACTGAACTAAGAAGCTACGTTTAACTGACAATGCACTTGCATTCATCCCCGGTTGCACACTCTCCATGCTGGCTCGGCTAGGTTCATGCAATACTTCTGATTGGACATGGGTTGCATTAGAATTTCGGAATTCCTCAGATCCTGACCTGTTTTGTGCATTGGTTTCTGTGCATGGAGGAGAAGGGCATCTGTGGTTTTACACACTCACTCCCTTTATCAATGTCCTGGTTCTTATCCCATAATTTATTTACACATACTTACTCACCCTGACTCACACACACATTTAAACTTACTTATTCATTCAGGCTCACTCAAAGGCTCTGATTGGATCACACACTCAGGCTCACTCACCCAGACTCACTCACTCATCCTGACTCACTTACACACTCAGACTCACTCACTCAGAATCACGAATTCACCCTAACTCACTCACACACCCAGACTCACTCACTCACACAAGCTCACTCAAACATACTCACTCACTCAGCCAGACTCACTCACATAACCAGACTCACACCCTCACCCAGATTCACTTACATATCCAGGCTCACTCACACATGCAGACTCACTCACTCAAGCAGATTTACACACACTCAGGCTCAATCACTCACTAAACCAGACTCAGTCACACACCCAGTCTCAATCACTTCTGCCGACTCACTCATAAACAAGGACTCACTGACTCACACAGGCTCGCTCAGGCACAAAAACTCACTCACACACCCAGGTGCAGCGACAATCATTATTTCAGAGTTTCAGCAAACATGCTGAATCACTTACTCTGATACATTCACTCACAGACTCACTCAGAGAAAATCAGTTATTTAGCCTCTGTTACTCACTCATTCACTGCCTCACGATTTCACTCACTTAGATCCGCTCACTCACTCACTCAGAAAAACTCAGTCAAACACTCATATATCATACCAGAGACAGAGCGATAGAAAATGAGTCCAACTCTCATACATATAGAATCTTAGAATGGATTCTATTCTATTCCAAGGATCCAAAGAGAGAGACTATTCGGCCTTTGTCTGTGTGTTGCCCTGTACAAGCACTGTTCATCTCGTTTCTTTCCCAGTCATTGAGTTATAATCCATCAGATCCTTTCTCTTCAGATGCCTTTCCCATTCCCATTTGACAACCCTGATTTGATGTTGCCTCTGCCACACTCTCAGACAGTCCAGGTCCTAAAGACTCAGCACATTAAAAACTATCCTCCATTCCTCTGCCAATGGGAACAGTATTTCTTCAACTGCTCTTCTTAGGTAGCATTTACAAACCTATAACAGTTACCATCTAGAATGTCAGTGGCAGCTCATACATGGGGACATCAGTACCTGGAAGCCTCCCTCCAAGCCACACCCCATCCTGACTCGGAAATGTATTGCTGCTCCTTCACGGTCGCTGGGGCAAAATCCTGCCACTCCCTCCCTAACCGTTAAGCTAACAGCACTGTGGATGTACCTGCACCTCAGGGAATGCAGCGGTTCAAGAAAAAAGTTCATCACCTCATTGTCATGATCAATTGGAGATGGGGAATGAATGTTGGCCGAGCCAGTGAGCTCACCTCACATAAATAAATAAAACAAGTAAAAACTCGCAACCACAACCTGAGACTAACAGATACAGAATCAACCTCGCTCACATACATGTGTTGGATACACAATGAATTCGCTAATCACACTCACTAACAGAGGGTGACATGAAGTCAAGATGAAGCGAAAGTTATCCACTTGCAGTTTAACCAGAGTTTTACACAAGAACAGCGAACATCTTTACACAAAACGCAACATGTTAACCCCACACCGAACATCAGAGGACAGGAAGTTTTTTTTTGCCGAACAGAAAACACCTTCACGGCGAATATTTTTACATAACAGGGAAAAAGTTTACAGAGCAGGCGACTTAACAGCAGAACTGATAAATATATTGACACGCAATGGGTCATATTTACACAGCCGGACACACGTTTACAACAACAGGGAAGCATTTTACACAACAGCAGAAAACACCTCAATAACAGATAGAACAGATACAAAACAGGAAATATATTTACAAACAGGAAAACACCTTACACAATAACAGCGAACATCACTAAACAGCAGAGAGCACAGTTACAGAGCAGGAAATATATTTGCAAACATACATTTTCAACACAAAATTCGTTTACATCAGTGACTGATTGTCCAATTCCGTGTCTGCTGGTTTCCTATCACTTCATCTGTCGTTACATGTTTCCAGACAATGTATCTTGCTACTTTTCTGTCTGCCTTTCTCTTTTCAATGCATTTTTGCTGTTGTGTTGTGGAATTATGCGGCCAGACTTAGCCTCCTGACGCTGCTACTGGCGTGAAACAATCTAGAATTGAGTACCTGACTGGCCACATTTATAGACAGCAGGGCTTTATCGCTCCGTAGTAGAGTAGTGCAGTGGAAGCGTGCTGAGCCCAAAGGCCTGAGGTTTGTCAATCGAAATATTCTTCTGGTATTTCGAGAAACAGTAATGATAAAACCACTTCACTGCATCTGTGCAATATTTGTGACTTTGTGAAGATTATAGACAGGAATTACATTGGTTGTCTTTTCCGTGAAATGCTTCAATCTGCAGTAAAACACTTTTATATCCACACAAGCTGCAAAGCCTTTGAAAATACACCAATACATATTAGTGAAGAAGCTAATGGTGTAAAGGTACAACTTCAGAATTTGTGGACAATGTGAAATTTGGAAACATTGTTAACTGCGAGGAGAATAGTGCAAAACTTCAAAAAGGAGATAAACAAGTTGTCGGAACGAGTGGACAAGTTGCAGATGAAATCCAAAGCAGAGGATTGTAAAGCGATTCATTCTCCTTGGAAGATTATAGGGAGACAGCAAAAAGTAAAGGAACAGACGGAGCAGGTTGTGCATGTGTATCAGTCATTGGACAGACCGAGATAGGTGGAGGGATAGTTTAATAACGCATATTGAATTCTACCCTTTATTAACAGGGGCTTTGAGTGCACGGGCAAGGAGGTAATGTTTAAATGATCTAAAACACTAAAACATCCACAGCTGAAGTATTGTGTCCAATTCCGGGAGTCACACAATCCGAAGGATGTGAAGGCATTTGAGAGACTGCAGAAAGGATTCATGATATTGTTTGTAGGACTGAGAAACTTCACTATTGAGAAAGGATTAAAGACTTTGGCACTGTTTTCCTTGGAGAATTGAATGTTGAAAGGAGATTTAATCGAGGTACTGAATCTCAAGACACACCTGGGCAGAATGGAAAGGAACAAACTGTCCCTACGCCTGGAATAAAAGAGATGAGATTTAAAGTCATTATCGAAGGGGGGAGTAGAAACACGAGGAAAATGTATGGAATTGACTGCTGGAGAGTGGAGGATAGTTCAACTGAAGCATTCCAAAAAGAATTAGACTGTTATTTGAAAAGGGAAGAATGTGTAGAGTTCCAGGGAAAAGGCGGAAAAGCTCATTACCTGTCAGAACGTTAATATATTGTCATTCATCACTCATCACTGAATCGAGAATGAACTGTTCCCTGCCGTTTCGAAACAAGGTGAAGAGCAGGAATGATTCAATAACAGAAGAGATTTTGGTGTAAGTCTAAAGGAAAAGGTAAAGAAACCAGATATGTGTCTAAAATGTGTTGATGTTGGCGGAATGATAAACAGGTGCCTCCCGAAAGGAAAGCAAGAGTAAACATGAGAATAAAATAGAAACCTGCAAAGAAAATTTGAAGCAAGATGGAGCTGAGTTTAATGTCTGAAATTGTATCTGGAAGGCGATAAAATGTTATATTGAGGAATGACTTTCTGTTTCTGGAGCTTTATTGGAACACTGGGCTTTATTGGAACATTATAGGAGGCTGAGATGGAAAAATATCAGCATAAATCAAGATCAAGAATTAAAATGAGTGGGGACTGAAATCCGAGTGATGTTTCTCGACTGAACAGAGATGCTTCATAACGCAGTCACTCAGTCTGCTCAATATGATAGACAGTTTTATCAACATAATAACACCTTGAAATTAGAAATATAGAAACTAATGTTACACCTGGAATGCGTGGTTAAGTCTCTGAACAGTGAGAACGGATAATGGAACGTCAACAATTCTGATCCATTTTCCTATTTCCTCAACAGATGATTTGCTCGCACTAGTGTTGATGTAGAGGTGCCGGCGTTGGAATGAGGTGGGCACAATAAAAAAGTCTCACAACACCGGGTTAACGTTGGAATCACGAGGTTTGAAGCGCTGTTCCTTCTTTAGATGAGTTGAGGGAGGTTGACAAATACACACGAGCACATTAGTATGATAATTACAGATTGGAGTGAGAACAATGATTAGAATGCGCATCTTTTCGGGTAATCAAGCCGTTAAAAATACAGACAGTAAGGGTGGAGAGAGGGGTCGTCACAAGTGAAAGAGGTGTGGATCGTCTCAAGTCAGGACAGTTAGAAGGATTTTGCCAACTCAAAAAGTATGGTCGCGATAGGAAAGGACATCGTGGGAAAAACAATACAAGAATCAAAGTGTATCAGACGTGACAACCGTCAAACTGAACAGAACCAGATATCCATTATGCAAATACTCCCAGTACCTCAAGAGAAGCCCTTTCCCCAGCTAAGTGTTTGTATAGTTTTATTTGTTGTTCTTGCACTGACAGGTAACAGTAAATCACAACCTCACCAACCAGTGACAGCCAGTTAAATAACCATCCCACACTCGCTGATCATGGGGTTTCTGACAGTGACAGTTTCTGACCATCCTCCGATTGGACCTGCAGGGAGCCAGATTCACTGTCAGAGCTGGACTTTCTTACAGAGTGGGTGACAGAGCCAGGTGAGCGATGGTGATGGAGTGGTGACTGTGAGAGCGTTTGTCCAAGGGTCAGTTCCTGACCATCACTGTTCCGATTTACTTAATTAGTTATCGCAGGTTGTAACAGCAGGTGGATACTCTTAAAATGAAATTCACTAAAAATCGTCCCCATCACGATCTTTCTAATGGAAAATTCAGCTTCAATTTGCTTTGAGTGGAAACTTTGTGAAATGAAAGAACAGGCCTCAGAATTGATCAATGAGTTCCCAGTAAGGAACAATTGTAAAAAGGTGGCTTCAACCAGACAAGCCAAGTTCAGTTTCCAAACTGCGCTCCGGGCTCTCCTGGTGCCTGATGGAATCAGCAACTGAGGAAGTTCCGCAGTTAAAACTAATGCAAATAACAGCTCCTTGAGGGAAAGCGAGCGCTGGTGGTATAGTGGTGAGCATAGCTTCCTTCCAAGCAGTTGACCTGGGTTCGATTCCCAGCCCATAGCATTGATAATTTATTTGGAATCTTATCCGCGGCCTCTTGGACTTTAAACGGAGTGAACTAAAACAGGGCCAACACAACATTGGATAGTAATAGAGATGCTTTGTTTTATTTTCTTTTCGGACGTAATTCGATTTCAATGGAAAAATATTTAAAGAGAAAAACAAGTCTCCGACCTAATAAATGAATTCAGAGAGAAAAATACAAAGTATAAGTTGAGGGTTAGTAAGTTCGCCGGTGACACCAAGGTTGGTGGTGTTGTGGAAGTTGCAGCAGGACATAAATAGGATGAAAGATTGGGAGGAGAAGTGGCAGATGGACTTCAACGCGGATAAACGTGTAGTGGTCCATTTTGGCAGGGCCAGTGGGATGAACGAGTGCACTATCAAGGGCAGGAATCTGCGTGGAGAAACCCACGGAGTCTTAGCAGTGTTGAAGAGCAGAAGGATTTTGGGGTCCGGGTCCACAGGACTCTTAAATCGGCCTCGCAGGTGGAGGATGTGGTCAAGAAGGCGTATGGTGTACTGGCCTTCATTAATCGAGGGATTGAGTTTAGGAGTCGGGAGGTAATGCTGCAAATTTATAAGTCCCTTGTCAGACCCCACTTGGAGTACTGTGCGCAGTTCTGGTCGCCTCACTATAGGAAGGACGTGGAAGCTATTGAAAGGGCGCAGAGGAGATTTACAAGGATGTTGCCTGGATTGGGAGGCATGCCTTATGAAGATAGGTTGAGGGAGCTTGGACTCTTCTCCCTGGAGTGACGAAGGTTGAGAGGCGACCTGATAGAGGTTTATAAAATGTTGAGAGGAATAGATAGGGTGGATTCTCGGAGACTATTTCCCAGGGCTGAAATGGTCGCTACGAGAGGACACAGATTTAAAGTGCAGGGAAGCAAGTACAGAGGTGATGTTAGGGGAAAGTTTGTCACTCAGAGGGTGGTGAGTGAATGGAATCGGCTGCCGTCAGTGGTGGTGGAGGCGAACTCGCTGGGGTGTTTTAAAAGACTTCTGGATGAGTATATGGGATTTAATGGGATTGGGGGTTATAGATAGGTCTATGGATTGGTAGGTATTGATGTGATCAGCGCAACTTGTGGGCCGAAGGGCCTGTTTGTGCTGTAGTGTTCTGTGTTCTATGTTCTAACAAATTTCAGCTCACACTCTGTGCTCTGCACAATCCTGGTTCCTGATGAAGTTAATATAAACGTGAAACTTCTCCTCATGTCTGTCCTAAACTGTCTATCCTGTAACCTCAGACTGTGACCCTGGCTCTGGACACTCCCAAACACCCTTCTTTCATCTACCCGGCCTAATCCTGTTAGAATTTTCTCGCTTTCTAAGGGGGTCCCCCTCATTCTTCTGAACTGCAGCGAATATAAAAGTAATCAACTCAATCTCTCCTCATACCTCAGTCCTGCCATCACAAGGATCAGTCTGGTAAACCGCTGCTTTCGCTCTCGAACAAGAACATCCTTCCTCAGATAAGAAGACAAAACTGCAGCTGTGGCCTCACCAAGACCCTGCATAATTGCATCAAGACATCCCTGCTCCTGTACTCGAAGCCTCTCGCTATGAAGGCCACCATGCCATTTGCATTTTTTACTGCCTGCTACAGCGGCATGTTTCCCTTCAGTGACTGGTGCATGAGGACACTCTGTTCTGGTTGCACATTCTCTTCTCCTAATTTATGACCATTCAGAACATAATCTGTCTTCCCGTGTTTGCTAACAAATTGGATGACTTCACATTTATTCAAAGTATACTGCAACTGCCAATCATTGACCCATTCGCTCAACTTGGCCAAATCAGGCTGCAGGATATGGTGTAAGGTGACTCTGAGATAAAGGGATGGAGAGAGAAACGAGGTGACTGCAGTCTGACTCTGACTCTTCAAACCAGTTATTGCGCCCTTGTTGAAAGTGAATGTGCCTGAGAACAGGAGAAAAGCAGATCATGGGCCAGGGATTTATTTTCTGTTAAAAGTAAAATAAGCTTGTAACCAGTCAGTGTCTGGCTGAGAACTGGCGAGGGGAGGGGAGGGGGAGGGGTGGGGAGGGGAGGGGGAGGGGTGGGGAGGGGAGGGGCGGGACGGGAAGGGGTGGGGAGGGGGAGGGCGAGGGGAGGGGAAAGGGGAGGGAAGGAGAGGGGGGAGGTCTGCTGAAATAACATTCACATAAATATTTTCATCATCCATCTGTGTCTAATGGAAAATCGAGTTTGAAACTGTTGTCAGTGGAAGATTTGTTGAAATGAAAAAACGGGCGTCAAAACTAATCAATGAATTCTCAGTCAGAAACAATAGTAAAAAGGTGGCTTCAAACTGTCCAGAAAAAACAAGAGAAGCCAAGTTCAGTTTACAAACTGTCCGATGGACAGGCCTGGTGTCTGATGAAATCAGCAACGGAGGTAGTTCCGTAATTATAACTAATTAAGATAAGGCTGTTTTAAACAACCTGAGCGATGGTGGTATAGTGGTGAGCGTAGCTGCTTCCCAAGCAGTTGACCCGGGTTTGATTCCCGGCCATCGCATTGATAATTTGCTTAGAACTTTATGCGCTTCCTCCTGTGTTTCCAACCGACTGGATAAAAAAGAGGGCGAACATAACATTTGACGATAATGAAATACAATCGAGATTTCTCTTTTTCTTTTTATTCGGAACTAATTTGTTTGAAATGAAAAATGACTGAGATACAAAAACAAGTCTCTGACCCAGTAAGTGAGATCTCCGTCAGAGACAAAGATACAAAAGTAGAGGAACAAATTTCAGCTCACACACTGAGCTTTGTACAATAACGGTGCCTGATGAAGTTAGTATGAACGCTACTGAGGTGATTATATTAGCCGGCCAACCCGTGGAGCTGCGATGGCCGAGTGGTTAAACCGTTGGATTAGAAATCCAATGGGGTTTTCCCGCGCAGGTTGGAGTCCTGCTCGCAGCGATTGTTATTGAAAACGTTTGCTTCCGGCTGACACAGAGCCGGATATCCTTCTGGTATTTTGGTGCTAAGTATTTGGATCACCATCGTGCTTTCAGCTCCATGGCTCCGGGCCGAGTGCAGGAAGGTGAGCTTGAAGAGGACACCTGGGTGCCCTCGGGCTGGCATGGACAAGATAAGCCGAATGATTCAGTGCTTTTCCCTTTCTCTGGTTCCATGAGGGAAATCATAATGTGAGCAGATTGAAAACAAAAACAGCATCAGGAGCGCAAGGACAAAACAAGGTCTCATTTCAGAGGAAGATTCTTATGGAATGACACACAGAACGTAAGAAATAAATTTCATCAGAATACACTGAATGATCATTTCAAAATGCTGCTTGGATGATATGACATCGTGTTCATTCAAACACATTGCTGCAAGCTGGTCATTATTGGGCGTTAGGAACTCCTGGTTATAGCAGATTGGGAATGGAAGGAGCAGCTTCACATCTGCACATTGACAGGTCAAACTGTGTCTCAGATTGACAGCTCCCAGGACAGGTTTTCCTCTCCTCTCGCTCTGTGCTGTGGATTCTCGGGGATTAGTTGGAGTTTCCCAGCTCAGTAACTGTGAAAGCCTCTGAGGCCGGCGATGCTCACAGTGTCTGTTCCCCAGATTCAGGGGGCTGCAGCCAATCAGAGCTGTGCCGGGGTGAACCCAGAGCTGGTTGAAACGATGATGTTGTTGACAAGCTGAATTATATTTGATCAGATGTAGATACAGATTGTGTGTACTCAGTCACTAAACAGCAAGATCCCACCTTCATATAGAGTGAATGAGAGGGGATGGAGGGATAGAGTGAGTTAGAGCAGTGAGACACAGACCGCCAGAAATCCGTCACTGACAGAAATCCCAGAAATTCCGGCTTTATCCAGAGAGATTCTTTTGGAGAAACATAAGCTGCAGTCTCAGCTCTCATAGGAACATAAGAGTTCGGAGCAGGATTAGGTTACATGGCCACTCGAGCCTGCTCCACCATTCAAAACGATCATAACATAAGAACATAAGAAATAGGAGCAAGAGTAGGCCATCTAGCCCTTCGAGCCTGCCCCCCGATTCAATAAGATCATGGCTGATCTGAAGTGAATCAGTTCCATTTTCCCGCTTTCTCCCCTTAACCCTTCATTCCCTTGTCTATCAGAAACCCATGTACCCGTGACTTAAATATATTCAGCGCGGTAGCCTCCACCATTTTATTGGGCAGAGAATTCCAGAGATTCACCACCCTCTGAAAGAAGAAGTTCCTCCTCAACTCTGTTCTAAACTGTACCACACCCACCCCCACCCCACCCCACCCCCGCCCTTATTTTGAGGCTGTTCCCTCCAGTTCTGGTTTCCTTTCTAATTGGAAAGAATCTCTCTACCTCTACCCTATCCACCCCCTTCATTTTCTAATATGTCTCTATAAGATCACCCCTCAGCCTTCTAAACTCCAACGAGTACAGGCCCAATCTACTCAATCTCTCCTCATAAGCGAACCCCCTCATCTCCGGTATCAGCCAAGTGAACCTTCTCTGTACTCCCTCCAGGACCAATATATCCTTTCGCAAATAAGCAGACCGAAATTGCACACTGTCGTCAGGAAGGCGGATTGGATGTTTGGCTTCATAACTGGAGTTACTGAGTATAAAAACTGGGAAGTTCTGCTCAATCTTTATGAAGCTCTGATTAACTGTAGCTGTTTTAGGATTGCCCCCAGACCCGGTAACCACACTTTACAAAGTGTGTGAGAGTCCTTATGAAGGGGGAAAGGAGATTTACTGTTTTGGATCCAGCGGTGAGGGATTTTAGCTCCAAGGTATGGCTGGATAACTCGGAGTTTCTCTCTTTGCAGCAAAAGGGATTGAGTGGCGCTGGAAGAGAGGTGTCAAAGAGTAGAACATATTGAACTAAGGTTCACAGGGGGAAGTTGCTGCATTAGCTGCTAGCAGAAGGATTTGGGGACAGGCATTGAAGATTGAAGACAGGAAGTGCAAGAAGCATAACATCCCGACAGTGCGGAAGGAGGCCATTCGGCCCAGATATTCTGTACAGACTCTCCGACAGAGAATCCCTCCCTGTCTCCCCACGTAATTACTCTGCTAATTCCCCCTAACAATAAGAGTCAATTTAGCCTGGCCAATCCACCTAATTTGCACATGGTTGGAGATGGGAGGAAACCGGAACACCCGAAGGAAACCCACGCAGACACGGGGAGAGCGTGCAAACTCTACAGACAGGCACCCAAGAATGTTAGAAGTGGACTTTAGATTTCTGCTGTTGACAAACTCTGGGGAATCCACTTCATTTTTTTTGGCATTTAGGAATCAGAGATATCACTAAAAACAGAACTGAAAATAAATATAATCACGGCAGTTATTCACATGGCGCTAACATTTGGGGTGCTGTTGTGTCTGCTGACCGCGTGGCCTAATGGATAAGGTGTCTGACTTCGGTAATCATGGCAATGATGTTATCTGAAGATTGTAGGTTCGAGTCCTGTCGCGGTCGTTTTATGCAGAAATCTGGGAGAACTTCCGGCAAACTGAGATTTCCTTCTTCAGCTGAAAGCTCTGCATTTTCTTGCAAACATTGCAGGGCGCTTTCTCAGAATGTATTTCCTTGTTGTTTTGTTCATTAAATTTTCTCATCTCATTATAGTACTGTCCCCTCAAGAAATCAGTCTTTTTTTGTGTGATCTTAATAAATTATTGATGCTCCCGAATGGAGGAAAAGGCTTTGTAGCAAATAGGTTAATACAATTCTGTGGGGGAAAATCTAATCTCCTCAGGAAGAGGTTTAATAACGAGCTGAATGATGGAAATGTGGAAATCGAAACACAAACAGATCAGCCATGATCTTAGTGAATGGCGGGACAGTCTTGTGAGAACGAATGGCCTTCTTCTGCCCTTATTTCCTCTGTCCGTGTGTCCGTCGTCTGATTCCAAATTTCCCCTCAACAGGACTGCTGAAACTCACCAATCCTCACGGTTCACTCGGAGCACCGGAATCAAACTAAATCATGGAAAAATTAAAATCTGACTGGGATTGCCAGTTCTGTCAGGCTGTACGGTTGCTTTTCGAGCTCTGCAGAGATATTTTCTCTGCAATGAGTTCTCTGGAGGTAAACACTGCTTCGGCTTTCACTCATGATCGCCACCTTCATTGCAAAGAATTATCTTTAAAAAAAAAATGCGAGGCTCATCCGGGATTTGGACCCGGGACCTCTCGCATTTTAACACTACACCCAAAGCGAGAATCATACCCCTCGACCAACGAGCCACCCGCGACCAGCCCGCCCCTGAAACAACTTTTCAAAGTATCCCAAAGTTAGGCAACTTTTTTGACAAAGCATCAGAGATTTATTGAACAAGGTTCCATTTCACTGTTTGTTTTGATGAAGTCATGATGTGGAGATGTCGGCGTTGGATTGGGGTAAACACAGTAAGAAGTCTCACAACACCAGGTTAAAGTCCAACCAGTTTATTTGCTAGTAAACGAACAAGCTTTGAGGGTTTGCCCGTTCGTCGGAAGATGAAGAGGCAAATCCCGAAAGCATGTGAGTTTACTATCAAATAAATTGATTGTACTCTTACCTGGTGTTGTGAGGCTTCTTACTCAGTCAAAGAGACAGAGGATCACAATGGAAGGATGTGTTTCTGAATAGAGGGCTGTGGCAAGTGATGTTCCTCAGGGATCAGTGCTGGGAACTTTGCTGTTTGTAATATATAAATTATTTGGAGGAAAATGTAACTGATTTGGTTAGTAAGTTTGCAGATAACACAAACGCTGGTGGATTTGTGGGTAGTGATGAGGGCCATCAGAGGATACAGCAGAATACGGATCAGTTGGAGACTCGGGCAGAGAGATGGCCGATGGAATTTAATCCGGAGAAATGTGGGTTAATTCATTTTGGAAGGTCTAATGCAGACAGGAAATATACAGTAAATGACAGAACCCATAAGAGTATTGATAGCCAAAGGGATCTGAGTGGATAGGTACACACAGGTCACTGAAATTGGCAATGCAGGTTGAGAAGGTAGTCAAGAAGGCATACGGCAATCTTGCCTTCATCGGCAGGGGCATTGAGTTTAAAAATTGGCAAGTCATGTTACAACTTTATGGAACCTTAGTTAGGCCGCACTTAGAATATAGTGTTCAATTCTGGTCGCCACACTACCTGAAAGATGTGGAGGTTTTGGAGCGGGTACAGAAAAGATTTACCAGGATGTTGCCTGGTGGGAAGGCATTAGCTATGAGGAGAGGTTGGAGAAACTTGGTTTGTTCTCACTGGAACGACGGAGGTCGAAGGGCGACTTGCTAGAAGTCCACAAGATTACGAGGGGCATGGACAGAATAGAGAGACAGAAGCTTTTTCATCCCCCTGGGTGAAAGGGTCAGTTTCTAGGAGGTAAAGGTTTAAGGTGTGAGGGACAAGGTTTAAAGGAGATGTATGAGACAGGGAGTGGTGGGTGCCTGGAACTCTTTGCCGCGGTTGTAGTGGAAGTGGATACGGTAGTGACCTCTTAGTGGCATCTTGACAAATACATGAATAAGATATAAATCGAGGGATATGGTTCCCGGAAGGGTAGGGGAGGTTTAGATAAGTCGGGTAGCATGATCGATGCAGGCTTGGAGGGCCGAAGGGCCTGTTTCTGTGCTGTAATTTTCTTTGTTCTTTGTTCACCCAAAGAAAATCCACGCAAACACGGGGAAACATGGAGACTCCACAAGACAGTGACCCAAACCGGGAATCAAACCCGGGTCCCTGGTGCTGTGAGGCAGCAGCATCTTCCTATCCACCCTGTCCATTTCTTATACACCTCAGTCAGGTCTCCTCTCAGCCTTCAGTGCTCTAAATAAAATAATCTGATCCAATCCAATCTCTCTTCATAGCTCAAATTCTCCATCCCAGTCTACGATCTGGTCCCTGTTAAATGGACACTGCACCCTCTCCAGTGCAATCATCTCCTTACTGTAGTGATTTGACGGGAACTGCACACTGTCCTCCAGCGGTGGCCTCACCAAAATTTTGTCCAGCTCGAACTGAACCTTCCTGCTCTTACAATCATGCATTAATATTCCATTCCTCACTCTGCATGAATCTTCACAACTCACAGGCTCAAAGGGATTTCCAATATTGAAACACATTAGGGGTTTCCTTTGTATTTTCAGGGATCTGGGAATCAGTGGATCATCCAAAAATAGAACTGAAAAATATGAAATCACAGCATTTATTGACATTGTGTTGACTACGTGGCATCGCCAGATCAAAGGTGAGCCAAAATGCTGACGAATTGAACGAACGTTGACCTCAGGTCACGAAAAGTGTCGGTAGAAATGTAAAGATTTGCATTTTTGAAAGTTTCATTTCTTGACTGTCTTTTTCATAAGAACATAAGAACATAAGAAATAGGAGCAGGAGTAGGCCATCTCGCCCTTCGAGCCTGCCCCGCCATTCAATAAGATCATGGCTGATCTGTCGCGGCTCAGTTCCACTTTCCCGCCCTCTCCCCATAACCCTTAATCCCCTCTCTTATCAAAAACCCATCAACCCGCGTCTTAAAAATATTTAGCGAGGCAGCCTCCACCACTTCAACGGGCAGAGAATTCCAGAGATTCACCACCCTTTGAGTGAAGAAGTTCCTCCTCAACTCCGTTCTAAACCGCCCCCCCCCCCTTATCTTGAGGCTGTGCCCCCTAGTCCTACTGTCTTTTTTGAGCGGGAAGAGTCTTTCCACCTCTATCCTATCCATCCCATTCATCATCTTATACGTCTCAATGAGATCTCCCCTCATTCTTCTAAACTCTAACGAGTACAAGCCTAGTTTATTCAACCTCTCCTCATAGCTCAACCCCCTCAACTCCGGTAGCAGCCGAGTAAACCTCCTCTGCACTCCCGCCAAGACCAAAATATCTTTGCGCAGGTGCGGCGCCCAAAACTGCACACAGTCCTCCAGCTGCGGCCTCACCAATGCCCTATACAGCTGCAGCAAGACATCCCTACTTTTATATTCAATCCCCCTCGCTATGAAGGCCAATATCCCATTCGCCTTCCTGACCACCTGCTGCACCTGCAAGCTGGGTTTTTGCGACTCATGCACAAGGACCCCGAGGTCCCTCTGCGCCGTCGCCTGCTGCAGTTTTTCGCCCCGGAAGTAATAGTCCTTCCTACCATTATTTCGTTTCTGTTTTCAAAGTTAGAGACCAACACAAGTACAATTTGACATAATAAAATTGCAATAAACTCCCCATCGGGGAATTGAACCCCGGTCTCCCGCGTGACAGGCGGGGATACTAACGAGGAACTGATGCTTGTATTGCCCATATACATTGTACACTTGTCACTTACACTTCCGGAGCGACAACTCAGTTCTGATGAGATCAGTTCTTTTCCTCAAGACGGAGAACCATTTAATGCAGCAAACAGCGGCTTTAACTAACTCATCAAGACTTTTGGATTAGCAGGAAAGAGAATGAGATGGATGCATGAAGCAAAAACACAAATCAGGTGGAGACAGAAAGTAGCGTTTGCCGTTCATATCAAACCGCATGTTCTTTTTAGTTTTGGAGGAAAGACGGGGTGTCCTGAAGTCTGAACATGCTGGACAATCTCAGCTGCTCTCTCTCCACAGATGATGTCAGACCTGCTGAGTTTTTCCAGCATTTTCATTTGTTGTTTCAGATTCCAGCATCGGTAGCATTTTGCTTTTATTTTGTCTTGAAATGCGGTTTTTTTCCCCCAAACCGCTGGAAGTTTCAAAGTGCTTTACAGCTGAGATGCTTTTCTTTAATTATATCGTCTTTTTATTGCCCGAGGTACAGGTGCAGATTGATCAAAACATAAAATATTTCAAAGTATACTATCGATCATAGTTTGGGTATTTGTTATTTCGGGAACAATCAACTTTATCCAGATACAAAATCCAAAGATGGGTGAACAATTGCTTTTGGAGCCTGACACGATTTGAACACGCAACCATCAAACCTGAAAATCAGACGCGCTACCGTTGCGCCACAAGTTCAAAGCTCCCACTTTCCTTTTACTATGTTCGGTGAATTCAAAACTCAAGCAGGGAATTGTTTCCCTCATTGTCGGGATTTAAATCGAATGGAAGAGTAACAGCGAACCAAAATTAACGAGAAAGTCGAAACACAACATTATCCTACAGGAGAACATAAGAACATAAGAACATAAGAAATAGGAGCAGGAGTAGGCCATCTAGCCCTTCGAGCCTGCCCCGCCATTCAATAAGATCATGGCTGATCTGTCGCTGCTCAGTTCCACTTTCCCGCCTTCTCCCCATAACCCTTAATCCCCTCTCCTATCAAAAACCCATCAACCCGCGTCTTAAAAATATTTAGCGAGGCAGCCTCCACCACTTCAACGGGCAGAGAATTCCAGGGATTCACCACCCTTTGAGTGAAGAAGTTCCTCCTCAACTCCGTTCTAAACATAGAACATAGAACATAGAACATTACAGCGCAGAACAGGCCCTTCGGCCCACGATGTTGCGCCGACCAGTTACAAAAACAATGACCCACTAGCCTATACCAATCCCTTTTCGTCCATAAACCTATCCAGAGATCTCTTAAACGCCCCCAAACTAGACGCATTTACAACTGCAGCAGGCAGGGCATTCCAATCCCTCACCACCCGCTGGGTAAAGAACCTACCCCTGACATCCGTCCTGTAGCTACCCCCCCTTAATTTAAAGCCATGCCCCCTCGTGCTAGCTTTCTCCATCCGAGGAAAAAGGCTATCACTATCCACCCTATCTAAACCTCTAATCATCTTATATGTTTCAATAAGATCCCCTCTTAGCCGCCTTCTTTCCAACGAAAACAACCCTAAATCCCTCAGTCTCTCCTCATAGGACCTCCCCACCATACCAGGCAACATCCTAGTAAACCTCCTCTGCACCCTCTCCAACGCCTCCACATCCTTCTTGTAATGCGGGGACCAGAACTGCACACAGTACTCCAAGTGCGGCCGCACTAGAGTAGTGTACAGTTGCAACATTACACTGCGACTCCTAAATTCAATCCCCCTACCAATAAACGCCAAGACACCGTACGCCTTCTTGACAACCTTATCTACTTGATTCCCAACTTTCAGGGATCTATGTACACACACACCGAGATCCCTCTGTTCATCCACACTATTCAAAGTCCTCCCGTTAGCCCTATACTCGACACATCTGTTGCTCCTACCAAAGTGAATTACCTCACACTTCTCCGCATTAAATTCCATCCGCCACCTCTCGGCCCAGCTCTGCAACCTATCTAAGTCTCCCTGCAGACTATGACACCCTTCCTCACAATCTACCACACCTCCAACTTTGGTGTCATCAGCAAATTTACTAATCCACCCAACTATACCCTCATCCAGATCATTAATAAAAATTACAAACAACAGTGGCCCCAAAACAGATCCCTGAGGCACACCACTCGTAACTGCACTCCATGATGAATATTTACCATCCACCACCACCCTCTGTCTCCTATCTGATAGCCAATTCCTGATCCAACTTCCTAGATTACCCACAATCCCATACATCTGCATTTTCTGCAGAAGCCTACCATGGTGAACCTTATCGAACGCCTTACTAAAATCCATGTATACCACGTCAACTGCCTTACCCCCATCCACCTCTTTGGTCACCTTCTCAAAAAACTCAATAAGGTTAGTAAGGCACGACCTACCCGCTACAAAACCATGCTGACTATTTCTAATCAATTCATTACACTCCAAATAACTATAAATCCTATCCCTAATAATTTTTTCTAAAACCTTGCCCACAACAGAAGTAAGACTCACCGGTCTATAATTCCCGGCAAAGTCTCTGTTCCCCTTCTTAAACAATGGGACAACATTCGCTATCCTCCAATCCTCCGGGACTACACCAGAGACCAATGACGACCTTTTATCTTGAGGCTGTGCCCCCTAGTCCTACTGTCTTTTTTGAGCGGGAAGAGTCTTTCCACCTCTATCCTATCCATCCCATTCATCATCTTATACGTCTCAATGAGATCTCCTCTCATTCTTCTAAACTCTAACGAGTACAAGCCCAGTTTACTCAGCCTCTCCTCATAGCTCAACCCCCTCAACTCCGGTATCAGCCTAGTAAACCTCCTCTGCACTCCCTCCAAGGCCAAAATATCTTTGCGCAGGTGCGGCGCCCAAAAATGCACACAGTACTCCAGTTGCGGCCTCACCAATGCCCTATGCAGCTGCAGCAAGACCTCCCTACTTTTATATTCAATCCCCTTCGCTATGAAGGCCAGCATCCCATTCGCCTTCCTGACCACCTGCTGCACCTGCAAGCTGGGTTTTTGCGACTCATGCACAAGGACCCCGAGGTCCCTCTGCACCGTTGCCTGCTGCAGTTTTTCGCCTCGTAAGTAATAGTCCTTCCTACCATTTTTCTTACCAAAGTGGACCACCTCACACTTGCCAACATTAAATTCCATTTGCCATTTCCTGGCCCATTCGCCCAGCCTATCTAGATCCTTCTGCAGACTCTCCACACCCTCCGCACAATTTGCCGTTCCACCAATCTTGGTGTCATCAGCAAATTTCGACACTCTACACTCGGTTCCCTCCTCCAGATCATCTATATAAATGGTAAAAAGCTGAGGCCCCAGCACCGACCCCTGGGGCACTCCACTAGTCACCATCCGCCAATCCGAATAGCACCCGTTGACCCCCACTCTCTGCCTCCTATTTGACAACCAATCTTCTATCCACGCTAACACCCTACCCCCAACTCCATGTCCCTCGACCTTCTGCAATAACCTCTTGTGAGGCACTTTGTCAAACGCTTTCTGAAAATCTAGAAAGACCACATCCACCGGCTCTCCTCTATCCACCGCCGTAGACACATCCTCATAGAACTCCAGTAAATTTGTCAGACACGACTTCCCTTTAATGAAACCGTGCTGCGTCTGCTCTATCAAGCAATTCCCTTCAAGATGCCTCGCAATTTCCTCCTTAATGACAGATTCTAACATTTTACCTACCACAGATGTTAAACTAACCAGCCTATAATTCCCCGCCTTTTGCCTGGCACCCTTCTTAAACAACGGCGTAACATTAGCCGTTTTCCAATCATCCGGCACTTCCCCGGAATCCAGCGACGTTTTGAAAATAACCACCAAGGCATCCACTATCACCTCCGCCATTTCTTTCAGAACCCTCGGATGCATTCCATCCGGTCCTGGGGACTTGTCCACAATCAGCCCCTCCAGTCTGTCGAGCACCGCCTTTCTAGTAACAGTAATGTCATTAAGACCCTCCAGTGCTACCACCTTTCTATCGCTAACACCCGGCAAATTATTCACGTCCTCCTCCGTGAAGACAGAAACAAAAAAGTTATTCAATACCTTAGCCATATCCCCATCCCCTACCACTAGGTCCCCTTTCTCATCCTCTAAAGGACCAACATTCACCCTAGCCAGCCTCTTCCTTTTTATATATTTATAAAAACTCTTGCTATCCTTTTTTATATTAAGCGCTAGCCCAGCTTCATAGTTTCTCCTACCCTTCCTTATCAACTTCTTTGTCAATCTTTGTTGACATTTAAACCTCCCCCAATCCTCTTCTCGCCCACTACTCTTAGCTACTCTAAATTCCTCCGCTTTTAGTTTAACACTTTCCTTCACCTCCTTTGTTATCCACGGCTTATTACCTCTCCTCCTACTATCCTTTTTGACCATCGGAATAAATTTCCGTTGAGCACCAATAAAGATCTCCTTAAAGATCCTCCACTGCTCCTTAACAGACCCTCCCTTCAACGCGCTCTCCCAGTCCACATTCGCCAATTCTTCTCTCATCCTACCGTATTTCCCTCTATTCAAACAAAGGACGCGTGTCCGGGAACCCAATTTCTCCTCCTCCATCTGCACCAGAAACTCCACCATACAATGATCACTCTCCCCAAGAGGATCCTTCACCACAAGGTCCCTAATTCTACCCGCCTCATTACATAGCACCAGATCCAAGATAGCTCGCTCCCTCGTCGGCTCCAACACACACTGTTCGAGGAAAATATCCCGGCAGCATTCCAAGAACTCTTCCTCGAGCCCCCCACGTCCAACATGGGTCGACCAATCAATATGCAGATTGAAATCCCCCATAACTACGGCCGTCCCATTCTTGCACGCCGCACTTATTTGCGCGTTAACAGCCCGCCCCACCTCCAGATCATTATTCGGGGGCCTATAGACGACACCCACCAGCGTCTTCCTCCCTTTGCTGTTCCTAATCTCCACCCACAACGATTCCACCCGCTGCTCCTTGGCTCCAATATCATCCCTTGCTACCACCGTGATGCTATCCTTAATCAGCAGAGCTACGCCCCCCCCTTTTCCCTCCTGTCTATCCTTCCTAAACACTTGATAGCCCTGTACATTCAGCTCCCAGTCCCTGTCACCCTGCAGCCACGTCTCTGTAATGGCCACCAGATCGTATCCATTTGTGTCGATCTGCGCCATCAGCTCATCCACTTTATTCCGAATGCTTCATGCATTCAGATAAAGTGCTTTCATCCCAGCCTTCACCTATTTGCCGCAACGCCACCAACTATACTCACGCCCCCTACTCCCTCTATTATTGGGACATCCTCGGCCTCTTCCCTTACATGTACACTCTCCTTAACTTTAGACCTCATAAGGTCACCTACCCTCACACCCTCCCCCCCCCTAATTAGTTTAAAGCCCTGTCTACAGTCCTCTTTACTAGATTCGCCAGCACTCTGGTCCCAGCACGGTTCAGACCAACACCATCCCTCCCGAACAGGTCCCACCTACCCCAATACTGGTGCCAATGCCCCATAAATTCAAACCCATTCCTCCCACACCAATCCCTGAGCCACCCATTCACTTCCTTAATCCTGTCAACCCTACGCCCATCTGCACACGGTTCAGGCAGTAGCCCAGAGATAACCACCTTGTCGGTTCTACTTTTTAATTCCATTCCAAGCTTTTCATACTCCCTCCCCAGATCCTCAGTCTGCATTTTGCTTACGTCGTTGGCACCCACATGTACCACAACGACCGGATTCTCACCCTCCCACTCCAGGTTCCTCTGCAGCCCAGCTGCGACATCCCGTACCCGAGCACCAGGCAGACAACACACCCTTCTGTGCACTTTGTCATTGTGACAAAGGACAGTGTCAATACCCTTCACCCCACCATCCCCAATAACTACTACGTTCCTTTTCCTTTTCTCTTTGCCTATGTCCTGCTGCAGCACTGTACCGTGTGCAGCTTGCTCACCAACCTCACCTGCCTCGTTCTCGTCCAACTTGGAAGCAAGAACCTCAAACCTGTTATGCAGATTAAGAGGCTGAGGCCTCCGCTCCTCACCCCCTTCCTCTTCCCAGTAGCCCCCTCTTGTCCCTGACCCTTAGAGTTAGCCAGTCTAGGGGGGGGGGTGGATGTCAGGAGAAATGTGTTCTTTGTTCAAGAGGTGATTAGAAAACCGACAGTTAGGTAACGATGTGGCCGAGTGGTTAAGGCGGTGGGTTGTTATTCTATAGTGCGTTGCACGCGTGTGTTCGAATCCCATCCTTGGTGGTAACACGTCTTCTGTGTCTCTTCACTGAGGGCGAACTGATAATTTGTTGGTATTTTGAGATTCACGGAATCAAGGTGAAGTCTGGACACAGATTTCGACAGTTCTGAGTGAATATTCCAACACAAATCCACTTTAGATGTTCTCAGCTTTGCCCCTCGGCTGAGGGGTGGTAATCCTTAGACTAAATCATCACCAGCAAACCCTCCCTGATGAGATGGGGATCAGTGGATGGTCGTTCGGGACGATGTTGACTTTACCTTTATATCTGTGTCATATTCAGACTGTGTTTTTCATTATCTGCTGCTGTGTGAGGATTGGGATCTTTCTGATTCTGTCTGTGGAACTGTGTGTGTACAAGCGATGAGGTCTGACAGTCAGCTCCCGGAACTGTAAATTAGCTTGGAATCCATTCTGTATTTGCAATCTCTGGGATTGTAAACGAGTTGATGGATTTCCTCATTTTGAATTTCCGATGGACTTTTCTCAGCGTCGCTGATTGGTCCATTGGACAGTGATTACATGTAAAAAATACTTCATTGTCATTAACATATTTTGGGACGTCCTGTGGCTTTGAAAGACCTACAGAAATTTCAGTAGAACTCCAATAGGACACAGACACTTTTTATTCATTCATAAGGCCTGGGTGTCACTGGCTGGGCAGCATTTATTGCCCAAACCTCGCAGCCCGAGGGCAGCTGAGAGTCAACTACCTTGCTGTGGATCTGGAGTCACATGTGGGCCAGACCGGGCAAGGACGGTAGGTTTTGTTCCCTAAAGGGCATTAGTTTACCATATAACTTTTTCCATTGATGGTCAGTCATTTCATGGTTAGCATTAGATTCCTGCTCACAGATATTTTTTATTGAATTCAAATTTCACCAGCTGCAATGGCAGAACTCGAGCCCCAGAATATTAGCTGAGTTTCTGGATTAATATTCCAGCGATAATACCACAAAATCATTGCTTCCAAATTGCCCTCAAACCGATCGATTTGATAAGTCAACTCCAAGAGCAGTCCAGAGTGAACTGCATTGCCGTGTGTCGAGAGTCACATGTAAGCCAGACCAAGTAAGAATCCTTTCCCTATAGAACATTATCGAATCCATTTTATTTTAGAACAATCCATTCAAGCTCTCTCACCCAGATATTTTTATTGATTTCGAATTTCACCATCTGCAGTGGCAGGGGATGTGTGTGTGTGTGTGTGTGTGTGTGTGTGTATGTTTGTGTGTGTGTGTGTGGGCTGGGGGCGGAGGTGGGGGGGGGCGGTGTGCACGTGTGTGCGCGCACACGAGAGAGAGAGATTCACTCAATGTCAGTCTGTTTGTGAGTGTGGAAGGGAAAATTGCGCCCAAGGTTTGTGATCATCAATTCATTCTTCCATTGCAGCCAGACCTTCGTTCTGTTAAACATTGTTCTGCTTGGAGTAAAGTCCAGCGTTTGTTTTACCTTGATGGTTTACTGATGTTTATTGTTCAAAGATGAACATGTCTTTCCCCATCTCCGACTGCCCTTGAGAAAGTTGCGGTGAATCGTCCTTAGAATCTCTTCAATCCATCTGCTGTCTTGGCGAAATCAACATCTTCCAGATGTTTTTTGCGAGCGGCAGTGAAGGAATGACTCTGCTTCTCTGCGTCCAGATGTGATGGGCCTTGGGAAAAATAAAACTCCCAAGAAGAACTGTTGTGTGCTATAAACTCCTGTTTGCAATGCTCTGTCGAAAGAGCATTTTTTATCATATTATAAAAATTCAATTCTTGCTAAAGGACGTTTACAATGATTGGAACGTTTTAATATTATTCAAAGCACTTTTTAAGTGGTAACACAATTTCAAACTCCAATGGAATTCGCGGCACAAATTTGGCAGACCAGTGTTCTCTCAACGTGAACCATCGTTACATGATAGTAAATATCATGAACATTGCTGCATTCCACAAGAACAACATTGAAATTACCTTTAGTAGCAGCACTGAGCAGCACTCGACAAATAATAATTACAGCGACAACACCTCCAAAAAAGGGTGCAGAAGTGATTTACCAGGATGCTGCCTGATTTGGAGGATATGAACTATTAAAAAAGTGAATAAGCTTGGATTGCTTTCATTGGATGCATCAGACGACGAGGGGGGCCTTGTAGACATGTACAAGGTTGAAACAGGCTTGCATGAAATGGATATGATGTGGAGATGCCGGCGTTGGACTGGGGTAAACACAGTAAGAAGTCTGACAACACCAGGGTTAAGTCCAACCGGTTTATTTGATAGTAAACTCACAAGCTTTCGAGGTTTACCTCTTTCAGGTTCACCTGACGAAGCGGTAACCTCGAAAGCTTGTGAGTTTACTGTCAAATAAATCGGTTGGACTTAAACCTGGTGTTGTCAGACTTCTTACTATGAAGTGGATACTCAGAGTCTATTTCCCAGGGTCAAAGAGTCAATACCTCGGGGCAAAGGTTGAAAGTGAGACAGTTTAAAAGTGACGAAGGGCAGGATTGTCACACAGAGAGTGGTGAATGGCTGGAAAACATCGCCGGAGGGGGTTTTGGAAGCAGATTCGAAAACAACGTTGAAGAGGCATCTGGGTAGATACATGATTCGACAGGGAGTAGAGGGATATGGACCACGTAGAGGCAAGAAAGTATTAGATTAGAGAGGCATCTGTGTTGCTACAGGCTTGATGGGCCAAAGGGCCTATCCTTCTGCTGTATTGTTGGATGTTATTTGTTCTTTTAGCATGTAAGAGACCAGGAATTCTATCACACATAAAACATCTCCAGTGCTCACCGGAAGGTATGTAATTTTCAAGGAATAAATCCGGAGTGTGACGAATATGTTCTTTTTGCCTGGGCGGCACGGGTTCTTTCTCACAGCTCTCAGGACCATGAGTCACTGTCTATGTGGTGCGGCTGTATAGGGCACTGGTGAGGCCGCAGCTGGAGTGCTTTGTGCAGTTTTGTTCGCCGCACTTGCGCAAGGATATTTTGGCCTTGGAGGGAGTGTAGAGGAGGTTCACCAGGCTGATACCGGAGATGAGGGGGTTGGACTATGAAGAGAGACTAAATAGACTGGGTCTGTACTCGTTGGAGTTTAGAAGGATGAGGGGGGATCTGATAGAGACGTATAAGATAATGAAGGGGATGGATAGGGTAGAGGTAGAGAGATTCTTCCCGCTCAGAAAGGATAGCAGGACTCGAGGGCGCAGCCTCAAGATAAGCGGGGGGGAGGGGTGGGGTGGTCAGTTTAGAACGAAGTTGAGGAGGAACTTCTTCACTCAAAGGGTGGTGAATCTCTGGAATTCTCTGCCCATTGAAGTGATGGAGGCTACCTCGCTAAATATATTTAAGTCACGGGTAGATAGGTTTTTGACAGTCAAGGGAATTAAGGGTTATGGGGAGAAAGCGGGAAAGTGGAACTGATCCACTTCAGATCAGCCATGATCTTATTGAATGGTGAGGCAGTCTCGAAGGGCTAGATGGCCCTACTCCTGCTCCTATTTCTTATGTTCTTATGTGGAGTTTGCACATTTTCCCCGTGTTTGCCGGAGTTTCCTCCAGAATATCTGGTTTATTCCCACAGCCCAAAAGTATGTAGTTTAGATGGGTGGAAATGCTAAATGTCCCCTTAGTGTCCAAAGGTGTGTCGGCTAGATGGAAAAAAAACATGTTAACTCGGCAGTGTCACGGAGATAAGGCACTGCAGGGTCTCACAAGGCGACACGTTATATGACATTTTCACCTCACAGTGCCAGGAATCTGGGTTTAGTACCTGCACTGTGTGACTGTCAGTGTGGAGTTCACGCATGCTCCGTGCCTGTGTCGGGTCCCTCGGGGTACCCCCGTTTCCTCCTCAGTCAAAGTGCGTGCAAGTCGTGTGGATTGCCCTCGACGTTTGGTCGCTTTGTGTTCCAAGATGAGTAGGTTAGATGGCTTAGCTATCTTAAATGTGGGGGATTAAGGGAATCGGGTTGGCTAAACGGGCATGTGTACGGTGTTCTATCAGAGATGCAGTGCAGGCTCGATGGTTTGAAGGGTCTCCTTCGGCACCGTAGGGATTCTATTCATTCCTTAGTCAGCTCCTTCCAAACTCACGACGATTGGAAACATGAAGGACAGGACCAGAAAATACACTGTGTCACCAAGGTCTAACAGTTACACTCAGAGCCACTCCCCATCCTGACTTCGAATCATATGGCCATTCCCTCATTTTCAGTCAGTCAACATCCAGGAAGACCTCCCTCGCAGTGCTGGAGATGTACCTACACCACAGCAGTGCAATGTTTAATTAGCTACCTCCCCAACACCCTTTCAGGAGAAACGTGAGATGGGCAGTAATTGCTTCTTTGGTCGGCAAATCTCACATCACTTCAACAAATTTGAAAGATGTGTTTGTTGTGACCGTGTGACTCTTATACATTTTTCTAATACATGTAGGGTGTAAAAAAAACTGAAAATCGTGAAGGAACAGTGAAACACATGCGATATCTATCTCAAACAAGGAATTCTCCCATTCCTCCCGCCACGTGAATTGCAGAGAGCGCGGTGGTGGGTGGGGGGGGGGGGGGGGCGTGGGGCGTGGTGGTGGCGGACAACGAAAGGCCCATTAACCTGGGGCGAGTTTCCCCGCTTTTGAGGCGAACCTGGTGGGAAAATCTTTCCCCAGATTCTGAAACAGAAATAAAATCTTCCAAATAGAAATGCAAGACTTGCTATAGCAGTCACAAACATGACCCATTTGGAAGTGCTCGGAACAGCCTCACGTTCCCACACTGTGGTATCCTATGAGACGAGTTTTGCAGCATAGCTTGCACCAATCGATCATGTTCTGCGTGTGTGGAGGACACAGGAGGGATTCTGGTGTTCAGTCAACACCAGACTGACATTCTTTCCTCAGCTTGGCCAAGTTCTATTTCTAACACCGAACCTCAGGTACAGATTTGTTGTGCTGAAATATGCATGTCGCCCTATTTGTTGAGACATAACACTCTGAGATCCTGTTGTTCTTTTTTGTGGATATGTCAGTGTTCTTTCTCTGATATTCACAATATTTGATGAACACAAAGCAATGGAAACTGCAAGCGGCTTGAAAAGCAAAGGGAAATGCATGAACACAAACTGAATCGAGAGTTTTCTTTTTAGTTATTCATGAGTTGTGAGCGTTGCTGGCCAGAATTTATTAGAAGAAAGATGAAAGAACAAAGGAAATTATGACACAGGAACAGGCTCTTTGCCCCCCGCCCCCGCCCCCCAAGCCTGCACTGACCATATGGCCCATCTGAACTAAAACCTCCTACTCTTCCGGGAACCATATCCGTCTATTCCCAATGTATTGATGTATTTTTCCAGGCACTCAATAAACGTCATTCTTGCATCCACTTCTACTATCTCCCCCTGGCAGCGAATTCGAGGCACCCATCACTCTCTGTGAAAAAAACTTGCCTTGTAAATCTCTGTTAAACATTACTCGTATACCTTAAACCTATGCTCCTTGTAATTGGCTCCTCCACCCTGGGGAAAAAAGCTTCTGGCTATCCACTCTGACCATGCTACTCATAATCTTGTAGAAGTCTGTCAAATCACCCCTCATACTCCGTCGTTCCAGTGAGAATAGAGCAAGCTTCTGTTACCTCTCCTTATAGTTAATTGTCTCCATACCAGCCACCATCTTTTCTGTACCCTCTCCAAAGCCGCTTCATCCTACTGGTCGTGCGGTGAACAGAATTGAATACTATATTCAAAGTGCGGCCCAACCACGGTGCTATATGTTTGCAACTTCACTTGCCAATGTGTGAACTCAATGTCCCGACTGATAAAAGCAAATATTCCATTTCCCCTTTGACTGACTTCTCCACCTGCGATGCCATTTTCTGTGACGTGTTCCTGTACACACACATTCCTTTGTCCATCAATAATCTTAAGGGTTCGGCTATTTACAGCGCAATTTTCATTTGTATTAGACCTTCCAAAATGCAATACCTCACATTTGTCCATCTGCCAACTCTGCGCTCCAACCGATCTATGTCCTGCTCTACCCTCCAGCCGTCCTCATCATAATCCGCAATTCCACCAACTTTGTCCATCACCAGTTGCCCACTGTTCACTCGCTGAAAGTACTTGCTACCATCCAGCTCTCCCCCCAATCCCTGTAACCCCACAGATTTAGCATGGCCAATGTACCCAACCTGCACAACCTTGGACTGTGGGAGGGAACCGGAACATCGGGAGGAAAGCCAGGAAGACATGTTAAGAATGTGCAAACTCCAGGCAAACAGTAACCCAACGCAGAATCAAACCCGAGTTCCAGGTGTTATGAGTCAACGCTACAAATTTGTACAGCAGCTAGTTTAAGTGATATGGATAATCACTATTTTACATTGTATTATCTAGGAGCATTTGATTATATGTGTCATGACCATTCGAAATGATCAACAATATTGTATTTTAAAGTTACATGCAATGTGTTTATCCACTGTAGCCATTTGCAACGGTGTTCAGTATGAGCTTTTTCTAAGTGATATATATTGAGACTGCATTAACTGTTATCCATGCTTTTAGCTTCAATGGTTACATTGTGCTGACTGAAAGAGTTATTTTGTGTGTCAATTTGAAGTGACATTCACGGTGACTTTGTTAACTGTCAGTGATAAAAGGAAACAAGTTGTGACAACAATAAGACATGTGTATCGTGACTATAACACATAGGGACACAAGATGGAGGTTATGTTTTAGCCCTCATGGAGGCAAAAATATGTCAGTTCAACTTTTGCTTCATCTTATATCCCAGTCAGGAACACAGCAGTGCTATATTGCCTCAATGACAAATCCCAGGAATAAAGAGAATGATTCCAAACAGCCTGAAACACCTCATCCTTGGACAAAATGCCTGTCCTGCTCTCGTGTCACAGAGTCATTTTGCAGCCGACAATTACACTGTGGAGCGCAAAATTGTGGAGACGGAAGACCAAACCGACTGTGTTTGTAGCTTTGACCCCAAGAGGAGCAGATTAATTTCATTGTTACTGTGTCATTTGCATCACTGACACAGAGACTTAGAACAATAGAAAATAGAGACAGGAATAGGACAATCGGTACTTTGAGCCTGCTCGCCATTCACATTGATCATAGCTGATCATCAAAAGCATATTGTTGATCCTGTCGTCTCCCATATCCCTTCATCCCTTGAAAGGCAAGAGCTATTTCCGTCTTGAACTCACACATTGTTTACGCCTCAGTTACTTTCTGTGGTACTGAATTCCACAGATTCACCAATCTCTGGCTGCACTGATTTCTCCTCGCCTGAGTCCTGACAAGCCCAAAATCCCACTGCAGCTTAAGGACAAATACCAGAAGAAAAATGATTGTCTCCACTTTGACGGTATCACCACTCCCAAGGGAAGGACATTTTCACCACTCCATTTTTGACATCAACTCCATGAAATATCAACCAGTCTGCACTGTGTGCATCATAGATGCCAAATGAGGGCTGCTCAGACAGAAAATAAGACGGGATATATCTCAGTCTCCAGGAATTATTTAGGTCATCTGATCATTTAATATACTTACGAATTGCAATAAAGGGATATTTCACAAAAATGTACAACTGATGTCTAAACTTAGATTGAGTCACAGCATAAATGCCAGTATTTGTGCAGCAACTCAGGGCCTGGAGCATGAATCCTATTTCCTGCACAAACTTATGCAGAAACAGAGATCTATACCCCAACCATGACAGTCTGTACCATATCGAATACACCATTAGAATGCCCCATAACATGATGAAATTTGCTGAGATAACAAAAAGCAAAATCATAGATTTTCTTCGGTCCTCAAACTCTGGGTCTCTTGGACTCTCACCACTGTGATTCCGAAGCCTGTGTCGGGTTCTGCTGGCTATGGCAATGCATCTTACAGTGATAGCATTGAGCAGCAGAATCAGAACAAATGGGATACATGGATTTAAAATATAGTGAAGGGACTCAATAGTTACCCAGAACTGAGATGGTAAAACTGCTTTTGCTACAACACAAAACCAGGGACTATGGTCCAGTAAGTACCAACCTGTTAACATAAAGTACCAGAAAATATTACATAAGCAGCTCAGCAGAACCACTGTTCCCAGAACGACAGCTGCTGTTTTCTCTGTACAATATTTACTCTTCCATTTCTGGCAGCAAATGGCTACAAATCTATCAAAGGTAAAAGCGACAGTGAACCAGACAGAACAATCTGTGACTGCATAAAGCAGAACACTGTGGATATTACACACCGGGATTGAATACAGGAAACTAAAATTATCACGATATACTATTGGAATATGCCTAAATATTAGGTCTATGATAACGACCAGTAGATCCACTGCTGCCATTGCCACGAGATAGATAGTGACACAGTTGGATAGCCCACATTTCCGCCGAGATAGAATGATTATCGTCACTAAGTTGACTGTAAATGAGAATAATAAATAAACTAATACTTTAGATCGCTAAAAAAAAGTTTCTTAACATTATTTTTCTGCTGAAAAACGTTTCTTTTTACTCCATTGTGTTTCAATTGTAGCTTTTGGAAGCATAAGTTGTCATTCACTGAATCAAACATTAACACAAACACTGACATTTTACATGACACATTGTGGAATAGAAACCAGTCAGTAATACGGTCAAGTTCACTTCAGTCATATTTGTGAAATATAACAATTCAGACCGGTTCTGGTGAAAATCAGACCTGTTCATGCACCTCAACATTCCAAAGTTGTTTTATTCTTCGTTTAGGAAATGTGAGGGTTGCAGTCTGGGGTCATATTTATTCTTGTCCCTAAATTCCGTCCACTTCAGAGACCATTTCAGAGTCAAGCACATTAGTATGGGTCTGAATTCACATGCAGTCCAGACTGGTAAATGGACATGAGTGAAGCAGATAGACCTGTAGAACAACTGACAATGGTTCTATTATCATCACTAGATTCCTAACTGCAGATTTTCAATGAACTCACTTTTCACTTGATATCATGGTGGGATTTGAACGCGGGTCCCCAGATCATTATGCTGGGTCTCTGTATTACGACCCCACTGGCTGGACCATTGTGCCATCACCTCGCGAAAATGATATTGATTCTCCTGGGTCTTTAACACAGGTCACAAGTGATGTAATGTGAGTAACTCAGATCAAATTGCTGATCTTGATTATACTGTGAGTCTCGATAATGTCAGCAAGAAGTGAACAGCGCCATCTTTCACATCACTGTACAGCGAGATTGTGTTATGATGGATATCAGTCCCAGATGAAGGTGTCAAGAACAAAGAACAACATAGCACGGGAAACAGGCCCTTCGGCCCAACGAGCCCGCGCCGCCATTTTAACATGACTGTTAAATGAAATGCAGCCAATGACTGTTCAATTTCTCCTTTTGAAAATGTATGGAACATGTGTTTTGTTTCTATCTTTACAATCTTATCCTTTGTCAGACACACATTGTAATCATCCTGCATTCACTCTGTATAATTTATGACCAGTGGAAAACAATGCATGAGAAAATGGAGGAAATAAAAAGAAAGATGAAGTTATAGCTAACGTATTCTGAACAATTTCATCAGTTGGGGCGTTCTGTCATGATGACTGAACTGTGTTCATATGTCAAGTTGGTGGCCCTTTGTACGAAGCAAAAAAAAAATTTGGGTGTCACAGACCTTCAAAGGGAATAGAGGAGAAGGGACGTAAATTGAAATACGAAGCCCTTCAAGACTGTTTGAGAAAGAGTGATGATCAGGCGGATTGTGGGAATATATATGGAGGAGACATGATTGTTTAAGATCAGTAAGCGCACGGTGTTTGGAACACATTCGAGTTCAGTAAGATAAGACAACCGAGTTTTGCATTAGTTCTCCTTAATCGAGACTTTGAACAGATTGAGTGGTTGTGGAAATAGTGGAATGTAGGTGTTTAGATTAAACAAGGGCTCAGAAAAGGTTTTATTCAGGAGCTGGACATCTAAGATGAGGGCTGGATTTTATAACATAACAAATGGTAGATTGAGATGTGCAAAATGAGCTATAATGTAACGAAGGGCAGAAAGAAATGTCAAGCATTTAGAAATATGTTTAAAACACAACTGCAAGGATATTTGGCGCAGATGTCAAAATTGTTTCAAAACCATCCGGGGTTTCAATAAGGTAACAAAGAATAGAGAAGCGGTCTCCAGTCTCCAAATGGTCACCATGAAAGGTATAGAGGGTTAAATTAATGGGCAATGAGCCCTGGCAATAGGAACCGATCCATCTTTTACCTGTATTTACTGGGTGAATATATAGTGAAGGTGCATTGAAATATTCTATTTATGCCTTTCCATGATTCCATGTAGACCATAGAAGAGAGTGACCCGGGAAGATAGAGACACAAATAATAAGAGAGCTGGGGAGAGGGAATACAGAACATAGAACATAGAACATTACACCACAGTACAGGCCCTTCAGCCCTGGATGTTGCACTGGTCAGTGGAATGAATCTAATGACCCTCTAATCTAAACCATTCCAATGTTATCCATATGCCTATCCACTGACCATTTGAACGCCATAAAGTTGGCGAGTCCACAACTGCTGCAGACAGGGCATTCCACGCCCTTACTACCCTCTGAGTAAAGAACCTACCTCTGACATCCGTCCTATAATTACCACCCCTCAATTTAAAGCTATGTCCCCTTGTGTTAGCCATCACCATCCGAGGAAAAAGCTCTCAATGTCCACCCTATCTAACCGTCTGATCATCTTGTATGCCTCAGTTAGGTCACCTCTTAACCTTCTTCTCTCCAATGAAAATAACCTCAAGTCCCTCAGCATTTCCTCATAAGACCTTCCCACTATACCAGGCAACATCCTGGTAAACCTCCTGTACACCCTTTCCAATGCCTCCACATCCTTCTTATAATGCAGCGACCAGAACTGTACGCAATACTCCAAGTGCGGCCGCACCAG
Source organism: Carcharhinus amblyrhynchos (assembly GCF_965287045.1). Taxonomy (NCBI): domain Eukaryota; kingdom Metazoa; phylum Chordata; class Chondrichthyes; order Carcharhiniformes; family Carcharhinidae; genus Carcharhinus; species Carcharhinus amblyrhynchos. The sequence goes on along the minus strand of NW_027649819.1, from coordinate 719,745 downwards.
AGTTTTGTACAGTTGCAACATGACCTCACTGCTCCGAAATTCAATCCCTCTACCAATAAAAGCTAACACACCGTACGCCTTCTTAACAACCTTATCAACCTGGGTGCCAACTTTCAGGGATCTATGCACATGTATCCCGAGATCTCTCTGCTTGTCGACACTACCAAGAGTCCTTCCATTAGCTCTATATTTTGTACTCCTGTTGCTCTTACCAAAGTGAATCGCCTCACACTTCTCCGCATTAAACTCCATTTGCCACCTCTCAGCCCAGCTGTGCAGCTTATCTATGTCCCTCTGCAAACTGTAACATCCATTCTTACTGTCTACAACTCCTCCGACTTTGGTGTCGTCAGCAAATTTACTAATCCATCCTTCTACACCCTCATCTCGGTCATTTATAAAAATGACAAACAGCAGTGGCCCCAAAACAGGTCCCTGAGGCACACAACTCGTAACTGAACTCCAGGTTGAATATTTCCCATCAACTACCACCCTCTGTCTTCTATCAGCTATGATGTGGGTATGCCGGCGTTGGACTGGCGTAAAGACAGTAAAAAGCCCCTTCGAAGGGGCTAACCCCGAAAGTTTGTGAGTCTATTATCAAATAAATCGGTTGGACTCAAACCTGGTGTTGTCAGACTTTTTACTATTCTATCAGCTAGCTAATTCCTGATCCAAACTGCTAAATCACCCTCAATCACTTGCATCTGTATTTTCTTCAGATAGAGAGAGAGTTAGAGACAGAGGAAGAGAGAGATTTAGGGGTAGCGAGAGAGAGGGGGTTGTGGGAGTGTCGAGGAAGATGTGGAGAGGGGCGGTAAAAGTGCTAGAGAGAGGGATGTGAGGAAATCTGGGAAAAAATGCAAGAATGCATGGAAAAGATGCGAAGTAAACGAAAAATGCAACTGAAATTACAAATAAAACGGCGATTAATAATGAATCGTAGAGGCATAGAGTCCATATAGTGCAGTAGGAGACCATTGTGTCCCTTTAGACTACACTAATTCTCCGACAGACCATTCCACCCAGGCCTTACCCTCCAGTCCTTACCCACAGTCCCACACATTTATTCTGGCCAATCCTCCTAATGTACGCATCTTTGTATATCAAAGATCAACGTGACATGGCCAGACAATCAAAATTGCAAATATTTGGAGTTTGGCAGCAAACTGGAGCCCCCGGGCACGGGACAAAGTGAAAAGTCCATTCAGTCAGTCACCAAGGCTGGAATCAAAGACGGTCCCTGGCGCTGTGAGGCACTGTGACACAAGTACTTTAAGGGGAGTCGGTGTGCTGGGCTCTGAGAAATGAGCAGGGAATGTGTCAAAATCGAAATGAAGGAGAGTAATCACTGATAGGAATTTCAGAATCGAACAGAGTTTGATCGGGTGACAATGTGCGTCATTACGCGGCAGCCTGACAGTTACAAGGAATGCATTTGAGTTCAGATATGGCAGCCGAGTATCGAATTAGTTCTAGTTAATGGGCTCGTACAACAGATAGACTGAACAGGGAAATAGTGGAATGTAGGAGTTTAGATTAAGCAAAGGCACAGAAGGGGGTTTATTCAGGAGCTGGACTATCTAAGATGCGGGTTGGATTTCATTCTTAAAGCAGCATTACACAGAATTGCTAATACAGACAATATTGATTCAGAAAATAGATCACCTTCAAATAAACCGTCTGAAGTTTGGATAGATCTCATTCAACATCATTCATTGAGCAGAGAGGGAAAAGGCAATGTGTGTAAAGAATTGAATTTCTGATGCAGATTGAAGTGAATGTTTTCCCTTACCAATACTTAAATAACAGGAATATGATTGAAGAACATGTTTTGCATGCATTTTATATACCAGGGAGATTGAAACAGACGAGAGAGTGACGACAGTGACAGTCTAACAACATTTTCAACATTATTTTCCTGACGTAGAGACTTACCAGGGACACCAATAATGGCCAAAATTGGGTAATAAATGTACTGCATGATCAGCAGTGCCCAGTAGATTCGTGACGGTAATGTCAATACATAAGAATATGTATTCAGGTAGTTTATCTCCGACCAAAAACTCTTGCCAATAGTTGTGACATTCCGATCTTCGAGTCGCATATTCTGAACAGTTGTTATGGAATTCCAGTCTATTATTCCTAGATTCCCATCCAGTGTTGTAAGGTACAGTATGCTGCTCCGAGATTCCAATCTACCGTATCTGAGATTTTCTGTCTCTCTGGAACCACTAGCTCTTTTAAATGCCGATGATGAATGCTTCCATTGACACGTTACGATCGGATGGTCCTATTAATAGAACAGGTAAAACCTCCGGTGATACAATTAATGTCCGTGGAAACTCATATTGGTTACAGTAACTGAACAAACAGGTTCTAATTAGTCCCATCAGTGCCGCAGATTTGCACGAAGCTGATGTACGTAATGTAATGAGACACATGAGTATTACTGAGGGACACTAAGGTGCAACATAGCAGACTGAATGGCCAGCGTACATAGCAGCAGGCACTGCTGACGTTGCAAATTCTTTGCCCCTGTAATCGATATTCTGGGGGCACACGTTAAAAAATCAAGGGGAATTGTGAGACTTAAATTAAATTTAGAGATCGCCCATTAAAAACATAAGAGAAGGAATATTCTCCACTACCTGGTTGAGCAAACATGTGACAGAATATCAAAAACAATGATGTTGAATCATAATTGACTTTACAATTCACTTGATACACACATCGCTACTAAGTCAAAAATAATAAATTTCCATCGAGTACCAGGATTGATCCGCGGCACCTTGAGCTCCAGTGATGAACTCCGCCCCTATGCACACCGCAAATCCTTCGCACCTTCTTTTACATCAGAATTATGGATTCTGGCTCTCAGAATTCCCCAGAAATAATGGTTGTCATCTTCCTATATTCCAATGGACTCTGGAACTTTTTACTCATATTGAACGGTAACCAATCTAACCCCACTAGTTATCCTCTTAGAGAGATGTATCCAGAAAACGGAGAATCATGGACCAGCGAACCAGGCGGGGAAACTCAATAATTTTATAGCAGATCACACGGTAAACAATAGTAGGATCTGTCAGGGTCAGCGTCGATTTATTAAAGGAAAATTAACTTGATAAATAAAACAGAGCTCTTCAATGAGAATATTCATAGAGTTGATGACGGGGAGCTAATAGATGAGGTATATTTGCACTTATTGAAGATTTCAAGAAGATCCCACATGGCAGATAAGCATACAAAATCATAATGCATGGGATTGTGGGCACTGCATTGAAATGTATAGAAAACTGAGTGTCACACAGGATATAAAGCATTGATGTAAATTGGCCTTTAGCCGAGAGACAGGCAATGTCAACCTATCAGAGCAGATATCAGTGCTAGCAACCCAACTGTTCAGATTATACATGTAAGATTTAGGTTAGGGAAATAAATATATCTGCAAAATTGCAAAGGACAAAAAATTGGATGAGACAATGAGATGTAAGTGGTTTGCAGAGATGCCTCACTGTGTTTTGGACAAGTTATGTGAGTGAGTAAATGACGGGCAGATACAGTGTAATGTGGATGGATGTGAGATTATCCACTTTGCAGCAAAAACTGGAAGGCAGAGTGTTATCTGAATGACAACAGGATGAGAGAAAATGTCCAACAATGTGTCCTTTCACACAAGTGACTGAAAGTAAGCATGCAGCTGCAGCAGGCGGTGAAGAAAGTAAATGCTTTATTTTCCTTCGTAGTGAGATGATTCCAGTACCAGAGCAATGACGTCATGCTGCAATTTTACAGGGCCTTCGTGGCACAACACCTGGAATATTGTGTGAACTTCTGGTCTCCTGATTGGACGAAGGATAGTTTGGCATGGAAGGAGTAGAACAAGTATGACCCAGAGATCTCCGGGGCTGCGGGATCAAGAGAAATTCCAGCAGTTAGGATGATGTTCACTGAAGTTTTGAAACGTGAGCGGGATATCATGGAAAATTCTCAAATTCTCACAGGACTAGCGAGGTGAAGTCAGAAGAATATTTCTGATGGCAGTGAAGTCCAGACCAAGGGCTATAGCCTATGGGCACAGGGTAGACCTTAAACGGCTGAGGTGTTGTGAGATGCCTTCACCCAGAGAACGATTAGCCTATGGAATTCTGTACCACAGGAAGCAGTTCAAGCCAAAACATTGTATGACTCCAATAAATAATTATTGAAATCACTTGAGGATGAAGGAAGCTCAAGTTATTGGCTGCGCCAGGTTCCTGAGCTGAACGATCGGCCATTATCATAATAACGGACAGAATGGCTGACTCCAGCTTCTATTTCTCCTCAAAGAACAGCTAACTTAGTAAACCACAAAATGGAGGTCAGTAACTGGTGGTGTCCCGCGGGGAAGTTTCTGGATAATTCTAAGATTGACGGAGTTACGGATACTGAGGAAGATTGTCAGAGAATGCAGCAGAATATAGCTAGGCTGGAAAATGGGCAGAGAAATGACAGATGGAAGTTAATCCGTCCAAAAGCGAGCTGGTGCATTTTGTAGTTCCAATTTAGGTGGGAGCTGTAAAATAAATGGCAGAACAATCATTAGCATAGACACACAGAGAGATCTGGGCGCGCAGGTCCGCAAATCTTTAAAAGTGACAGCTCCGGTGGAACAGCATTGTCTCTCATCTGAGGTGTGGTGATCCTGAGGCTAAATCACCACCAGTAATCTCTCCCCATTGAGGGGAAAAGCAGCTTCTGGT